>NW_027423412.1:0-5000 GCF_048934315.1 Petromyzon marinus | reverse complement strand
CATCACCATCACCACCACCACCATCACCACCATCACCACCACCACCATCACCATCACCACCATCACCACCATTACCACCACCACCACCATCACCACCATCACCACCATCACCACCACCATCACCACCATCACCACCACCATCACCACCATCACCACCACCATCATCACCACCATCACCACCATCACCACCATCACCATCACCACCATCACCATCATCACCACCACCAACACCACCACCACCATCACCACCATCACCACCATCACCACCACCACCACCACTATCACCATCACCACCATCACCACCATCACCACCACCATCACCACCATCATCACCACCATCACCACCATCACCACCACCATCACCACCATCACCACCACCATCACCACCACCACCATCATCACCATCACCACCACCATCACCACCATCACCACAATCACCACCATCACCACCATCACCACAATCACCACCACCATCACCACCACCATCACCAACATCACCACCACCATCACCACCACCATCATCATCATCACCATAACCACCATCACCATCACCACCACCATCACCATCACCACCACCATCACCACCATGACCACCATCACCAACATCACCACCACCATCATCATCATCACCATAACCACCACCATCACCACCATCACCACCACCATCACCACAATCATCACCACCATCACCACCATCACCACCACCACCATCACCACCACCACCATCACCAACATCACCACCACCACCATCACCACCACCATCACCACCATCACCATCATCACCATCACCACCACCACCACCATCACCACCATCACCACCACCACCACCATCACCACCATCACCATCATCACCATCACCATCATCACCATCACCACCACCACCATCACCACCATCACCACCATCACCATCACCACCATCACCACCATTACCACCACCATCACCACCATCACCACCATCACCACCACCATCATCACCACCATCACCACCATCACCACCACCATCACCATCATCACCACCACCATCACCACCATCACCACCATCACCATCACCACCATCATCACCACCACCATCACCACCATCACCACCATCACCACCACCACCACTATCACCATCACCACCATCACCACCATCACCACCACCACCCACCATCACCACCATCATCACCACCATCACCACCATTACCACCACCATCACCACCATCACCACCACCATCACCACCACCACCACCATCAGCACCATCACCACCACCATCACCACCATCACCACAATCACCACCATCACCACCATCACCACAATCACCACCATCACCACCATCACCAACATCACCACCACCATCACCACCACCATCATCATCATCACCATAACCACCATCACCACCACCATCACTACCACCATCACCACCATCACCAACATCACCACCACCATCACCACCATCATCATCACCATAACCATCACCACCATCACCACCACCATCACAACAATCACCATCATCACCACCATCACCACCATCACCACCATCACCACCACCATCACCACCACCACCATCACCACCACCACCATCACCAACATCACCACCACCACCACCATCACCACCATCACCACCATCACCACCACCACCTTCACCATCACCACCATCACCACAATCACCATCATCACCACCATCACCACCATCACCACCATC
The DNA here is from genome assembly GCF_048934315.1 of Petromyzon marinus. Taxonomy (NCBI): domain Eukaryota; kingdom Metazoa; phylum Chordata; class Hyperoartia; order Petromyzontiformes; family Petromyzontidae; genus Petromyzon; species Petromyzon marinus. Next base: position 3,318 of record NW_027423412.1, on the reverse strand, counting down.
ACCACAATCACCACCATCACCACCATCACCATCACCACCATCACCACCATCACCACCATCACCATCACCACCATCACCATCACCACCATCACCATCACCACCATCACCACCATCACCACCATCACCATCGTCACCACCATCACCACCATCACCACCACCACCATCACCATCACCACCATCATCACCACCATCACCACCACCATCACCACCACCATCACCACCATCACCACCACCATCACCACCACCACCATCACCACCATCACCACCATCACCATCACCACCATCACCATCGTCACCACCATCATCAACATCAGAACTCCTGGGGGGGAGGGGCGGGGGGGGGGTCACGTGGTCGAGACAAATAAATAAATAAAGACGACGACAGTGATGATGGTGGTGGTGGTGATGGTGGTGATGGTGATGGTGGTGATGGTGGTGATGGTGGTGATGGTGGTGGTGGTGATGGTGGTGATGGTGGTGATGTTGATGGTGGTGATGGTGGTGATGGTGGTGATGATGGTGATGATGGTGATGGTGGTGATGGTGATGGTCATGGTGGTGATGGTGGTGATGGTGGTGGTGATGGTGGTGATGGTGGTGATGATGGTAGTGGTGGTGGTGATGGTGGTGGTGATGGTGATGATGGTGATGGTGGTGGTGATGGTTTTGATGATGGTGTTGACGATGGTGATGATGGTGATGGTGGTGATGGTGGTGATGGTGATGGTGGTGATGATGGTGGTGATGGTGATGGTGGTGATGGTGGTGATGGTGATGGTGGTGATGATGGTGGTGATGGTGATGGTGGTGATGTGATGATGGTGGTGATGGTGGTGATGGTGATGGTGGTGATGGTGATGATGGTGATGATGGTGGTGGTGGTGATGGTGGTGGTGATGGTGATGGTGGTGGTGATGGTGGTGGTGATGGTGGTGATGGTGATGGTGGTGATGGTGATGGTGGTGATGGTGATGATGGTGATGATGGTGGTGGTGGTGATGGTGGTGTGGTGATGGTGGTGATGGTGGTGATGGTGATGATGGTGGTGATGGTGATGGTGGTGGTGATGGTGATGGTGGTGGTGGTGATGATGGTGGTGATGGTGATGATGGTGATAATGATGGTGGTGGTGGTGATGGTGATAGTGGTGATGGTGATGGTGGTGATGATGGTGATGGTGGTGGTGATGGTGGTGGTGATGGTGGTGGTGGTGATGGTGATGGTGGTGATGGTGGTGATGATAGTGATGGTGGTGGTGATGGTGGTGTGGTGATGGTGGTGATGGTGATGGTGGTGATGGTGATGATGGTTATGGTGGTGATGGTGGTGGTGATGGTGGTGGTGGTGATGATGGTGATGGTGGTGGTGTGTGGTGATGGTGATGATGGTGGTGGTGGTGATGGTGTTAGTGGTGATGGTGGTGGTGGTGTGATGGTGGTGGTGATGGTATGATGGTGGTGGTGGTGGTGATGATGATGATGTGGTGATGGGTGGTGGTGATGGTGATGATGGTGGTGGTGATGGTGGTGGTGTGGTGGTGGTGTGGTGGGATGATGATGGTGATGGTGGTGGTGATGGTTGTGGTGATGGTGGGTGGTGATGATGGTGGTGATGTGATGATGGTGGTGATGATGGTGATGATGGTGGTGGTGGGTGATGATGGTGGTGATGATGGTGGTGGTGTGATGGTGGTGGTGTGATGGTGGTGGTGGTGATGGGTGATGATGGTGGTTGATGGTGATGATGGTGGTGATGGTGGTGGGTTTAGATGGTGATGTATGGTGAGAGTGGTGATGGTGGTGGGTGGTGATGATGATGGTGGTGATGATGGTGGTGATGGTGATGGTGGTGATGGTGGTGATGGTGATGGTGGTGATGGGTGATGGTGGTGGTGATGATGGTGGGTGGTGATGGTGTGGTGATGGTATGTGGTGGTAGTGGTGATGGTGGTGATGGTGATGATGGTGATGATGGTGATGGTGGTGATGGTGGTGGTGATGGTGATGGTGATGTGTGGTGGATGGTGTGATATGGTGTTGGGTGATGGTGATGGTGGTGATGGTGGTGATGGTGATGGTGATGATGGTGGTGATGGTGATGGTGGTGATGGTGATGGTGGTGATGGTGGTGATGGTGATGGTGGTGATGGTGATGATGGTGATGAGGTGGTGGTGGTGATGGTGGTGGTGGTGGTGGTGGATGGTGATGGTGGTGGTGGTGGTGATTGGTGGTGGTGATGCTGATGGTGATGGTCATGGTGGTGATGGTGGTAATGGTGATGGTGGTGATGGTGGTGGTGATGGTGATGGTGGTGATGGTGGTGGTGATGGTTTTGATGATGGTGGTGATGGTGGTGACGATGTTGATGATGGCGGTGATGGTGATGGTGGTGATGGTGGTGATGGTGATGATGGTGATGATGGTGGTGATGGTGGTGGTGATGATGATGGTGGTGATGGTGGTGATGGTGGTGATGGTGGTGATGGTGATGGTGGTGATGGTGGTGATGGTGGTGATGGTGATGGTGGTGATGGTGATGGTCATGGTGGTGATGGTGGTGATGGTGATGGTGGTGATGGTGGTGATGGTGGTGATGATGGTGGTGATGGTGATGGTGATGGGTGATGGTGGTGATGGTGATGGTGGTGATGATGCTGGTGATGGTGATGGTGGTGATGGTGGTGATGATGGTGGTGATGGTGATGGTGGTGGTGGTGATGGTGGTGGTGATGGTGGTGGTGATGGTGATGGTCATGGTGGTGATGGTGGTAATGGTGATGGTGGTGATGGTGATGATGGTGATGATGGTGATGGTGGTGGTGGTGATGGTGGTGGTGATGGTGATGATGGTGGTGATGGTGATGGTGGTGATGGTGATGGTGATGATGGTGATGATGGTGGTGGTGATGGTGGTGGTGATGGTGATGGTGGTGGTGATGGTGGTGGTGATGGTGATGGTGGTGATGGTGATGGTGGTGATGGTGATGATGGTGATGATGGTGGTGGTGGTGGTGGTGATGGTGGTGATGGTGGTGATGGTGGTGTGGTGATGGTGGTGATGGTGATGGTGGTGATGGTGATGATGGTGGTGATGGTGGTGGTGATGGTGGTGGTGGTGATGATGGTGGTGGTGATGGTGATGATGGTGATGATGATGGTGGTGGTGATGGTGGTGGTGATGGTGGTGGTGATGATGATGGTGGTGATGATGGTGATGGTGATGATGGTGATGATGGTGATGGTGGTGATGGTGGTGGTGGTGGTGATGGTGGTGATGGTGATGGTGGTGATGGTGGTGATGATAGTGATGGTGGTGAT
>NW_027423411.1:15000-80000 GCF_048934315.1 Petromyzon marinus | reverse complement strand
ATCCCTGGCCCTAATATCCCTGACCCTAATATCCTTGGCCATAATATCCCTGGCCCTAATATCCCTGGCCCTAATATCCCTGGCCCTAATATCCCTGGCCCTAAAATCGCTGGCCCTAATATCCCTGGCCCTAATATCCCTGGCCCTAATATCCCTGGCCACAATATCCCTGGCCCTAATATCCCTGGCCCTAATATCCCAGGCCCTAATATCCCTGGCCCTAATATCCCTGGACCTAATATCCCTGGCCCTAATATCCCTGGCCCTAATATCCCTGGCCCTAAAATCCCTGGCCCTAATATCCCTGGCCCTAATATCCCTGGCCCTAATATCCCTGGCCCTAATATCCCTGGCCCTAATATACCTGGCTCTAATATCCCTGGCCCTTATATCCCTGGCACCAATCTCCCTGGCCCTAATATCCCTGTCCCTAATATCCCTGGCCCTAATATCCCTGGCCCTAAAATATCTGGCCCTAATATCCCTGGCCCTAATATCCCTGGCCCTAATATCCCTGGCCCTAATATCCCTTGAACTAATATCCCTGACCCTAATATCCCTGGCCCTAATATCCCTGGCCCTAATATCCCTGGCCCTAATATCCCTGGCCATAATATCCCTGGCCCTAATATCCCTGGCTCTAATATCCCTGGCCCTAATATCCCTGGCCCTAATATACCTGGCCCTAATATCCCTGGCCCTAATATCCTTGGCCCTAATATCCCTGGCCATAATATCCCTGGCTCTAATATCCCTGGCCCTAATATCCCTGGCCCTAATATCCCTGGCCCTAATATCCCTGGCCCTAATATCCCTGGCCCTAATATCCCTGGCCACAATATCCCTGGCCCTAAAATCGCTGGCCCTAATATCCCTGGCCCTAATATCCCTGGCCCTAATATCCCTGGCCCTAATATCCCCGACCCTAATATCCCTGGCCCTAATATCCCTGGCCCTAATATCCCTGGCCCTAATATCCCTGGCCCTAATATCCCTGGCCCTAATATCCTTGGCCCTAATATCCCTGGCCCTAATATCCCTGGCCCTAATATCCCTGGCCCTAATATCCCTGGCCCTAATATCCCTGGCCCTCATATCCCTGGCCCTAATATCCCTGGCCCTAATATATCTGGCCCTAATATCCCTGGCCCTAATATCCCTGGCCCTAATATCCCTGGCCCTAATATCCCTGGCCCTAATATCCCTGGCCCTAATATACCTGGCCCTAATATCCCTGGCCCTAATATCCCTGGCCCTAATATCCCTGGCCATAATATCCCTGGCCCTAATATCCCTGGCCCTAATATCCCTTGCCCTAATCTCCCTGGCCCTAATATCCCTGGCCCTAATAATCCTGGCCCTAATATCCCTGGCCCTAATATCCCTGGCCACAATATCCGTGGCCCTAATATCCCTGGCCCTAATATCCCTGGCCCTAATATCCCTGGCCCTAATATCCCTGGACCTAATATCCCTGGGCCTAATATCCCTGGCCCTAATATCCCTGGCCCTAATATCCCTGGCCCTAATATCCCTGGCCTTGATATCCCTGGCCCTAATATCCCTGGCCCTAATATCCCTGGCCCTAATATCCCTGGCCCTAATATCACTGGCCCTAATATCCCTGGCCCTAATATCCCTGGCCCTAATATCCCTGGCCTTAATATCCCTGGCCCTAATATCCCTGGCCCTAATATCCCTGGCCCTAATATCCCTGGCCCTAATACCCCTGACGCTAATATCCCTGGCCCTAATATCCCTGGCTCTAATATCCCTGGCCCTAATATCCCTGGCCCTAATATCCCTGGCCATAATATCCCTGGCCCTAAAATCCCTGGCCCTAATATCCCTGGCCCTAAAATCCCTGGCCCTAATATCCCTGGCCCTAATATCCCTGGCCCTAATATCCCTGGCCCTAATATCCCTGGCCCTAATATCCCTGGCCCTAAAATCCCTGGCCCTAATATCCCTGGCCCTAAAATCCCTGGCCCTAATATCCCTGGCCCTAATATCCCTGGCCCTAATATCCCTGGACCTAATATCCCTGGCCCAAATATCCGTGGCCCTAAAATCCCTGGTCCTAATATCCCTGGCCCTAAAATCCCGGGTCCTAAAATCCCTGGCCCCAATATCCCTGGCCCTAATATCCCCGGCCCTAATATCCCTGGCCCTAATATCCCTGGCCCAAATATCCCTGGCCCTAATATCCCTGGCCCTAATATCCCTGGCCCTAATATCCCTGGCCCTAATATCCCTGGCCCTAATATCCCTGGCCCTAATATCCCTGGCCCTAATATCCCTGGCACTAATATCCCTGGCCCTAATATCCCTGGCCCTAATATCCCTGGCCCTAATATCCCTGGCCCTAATATCCCTGGCACTAATATCCCTGGCCCTAATATCCCTGGCCCTAATACCCCTGACCCTAATATCCCTGGCCCTAATATCCCTGGCCCTAATATCCCTGGCCCTAATATCCCTGGCCCTAATATCCCTGGCCCTAATATCCGTGGCCCTAAAATCCCTGGCCCTAATATCGCTGGCCTTAATATCCCTGGCCCTAATATCCTTGGCCCTAATATCCCTGGCTCTAACATCCCTGGCCCTAATATCCCTGGCCCTAATATCCCTGGCCCTAATATCCCTGGCCTAATATCCCTGGTCCTAAAATCCCTGGTCCTAAAATCCCTGGCCCTAATATCCCTGGCCCTAATATCCCTGGCCCTAATATCCCTGGCCCTAATATCCATGGCCCTAAAATCCCTGGCCCTAATATCCCTGGCCCAAAAATCCCTGGCCCTAAGATCCCTGGCCCTAATATCCCTGGCCCTAATATCCCTGGCCCTAATATCCCTGTCCCTAATATCCCTGGCCCTAATATCCCTGGCCCTAATATCCCTGGCCCTAATATCCCTGGCCCTAATATGCCTGACCCTAATATCCCTGGCCCTAATATCCCTGGCCCTAATATCCCTGGCCCTAATATCCCTGGCCCTAATATCCCTGGCCCTAATATTCCTGAGCCTAATATCAAAGGCCCTAATATCCCTGGCCCTAATATCCCTGGCCATATTATCCCTGGCTCTAATATCCCTGGCCCTAATATCCCTGGCCCTAATATCCCTGGCCCTAATATCCCTGGCCCTAATATCCCTGGCCCTAATATCCCTGGCCCTAATATCGGTGGCCCTAAAATCCCTGGCCCTAATATCCCTGGCCCTAATATCCCTGGCCCTAATATCCCTGGCCCTAATATCCCCGGCCCTAATATCCCTGGCCCTAATACCCCTGACGCTAATATCCCTTGCCCTAATATCCCTGGCCCTAATATCCCTGGCCCTAATACCCCTGACGCTAATATCCCTGGCCCTAATATCCCTGGCCCTAATATCCCTGGCCCTAATATCCCTGGCCCTAATATCCCTGGCCCTAATATCCCTGGCCCAAATATCCCTGGACCTAATATCCCTGGCCCTAATTTCCCTGGCCCTAATATCCCTGGCCCTAATTTCCCTGGCCCTAATATCCCTGGCCCTAATTTCCCTGGCCCTAATATCCCTGGCCCTAATATCCCTGGCCCTAATATCCCTGGCCCTAATATCCCTGGCCCTAATATCCCTGGCCCTAATATCCCTGGCAATAATATATCCCTGGCCCTAATATCACTGGCCCTAATATCCCTGGCCCTAATATCCCTGGCCCTAATATCCCTGACCCTATTATCCCTGGCCCTAATATCCCTGGCCCTAATATCCCTGGCCCTAATATCCCTGGACCTAATATCCCTGGCCCTAATATCCCTGGCCCTAATATCCCTGGCCCTAATATCCCTGGCACTAATATCCCTTGCCCTAAAATCCCTGGCCCTAATATCCCTGGCCCTAATATCCCTGGCCCTAATATCCCTGGCCCTAATATCCCTGGCCCTAATATCTCTGGCCCTAATATCCCTGACCCTAATATCCCTGGCCCTAATATCCCTGGCCCTAATATCGCTGTCCCTAATATCCCTGGCCCTAATATCCCTGGCCCTAATATCCCTGGCCTTAATATCCCGGGCCCTAATATCCCTGGCCCTAATATCCCTGGCCCTAATATCCCTGGACCTAATATCCCTGGCCATAATATCCCTGGCCCTAATATCCCTGGCCCTTATATCCTTGGCCCTAATATCCCTGGCCCTAATATCCCTGGCCCTAATATCCCTGGCCCTAATATCCCCGGCCCTAATATCCCTGGCCCTGATATCCCTGGCCCTGATATCCCTGGCCCTAATATCCCTGTCCCTAATATCCCTGGCCCTAATATCCCTGGCCCTAATATCCCTGGCCCTAATATCCCTGGCCCTAATATCCCTGGCCCTAATATCCCTGGCCCTAATATCCCTGGCCCTAATATCCCTGGACCTAATATCCCTGGCCCTAATATCCCTGGCCCTAATATCCCTGGCCCTATTATCCCTGGCCCTAACATCCCTGGCCCTAATATCGCTGGCCCTAATATCCCTGGCCCTAATATCCCTGGCCCTAATATCCCTGGCCTTAATATCCCTGGCCCTAATATCCCTGGCCCTATTATCCCTGGCCCTAATATCCCTGGCCCTAATATCCCTAGCCCTAATATCCCTGGCCCTAATATCCCTGGTCCTAATATCCCTGGCCCTAATATCCCTGGCCCTAATATCCCTGGCCCTAATATCCCTGGCCCTAATATCCCTGGCCCTAATATCCCTGGCTCTAATATCCCTGGCCCTAATATCCCTGGCCCTAATATCCCTTGCCCTAAAATCTCTGGCCCTAATATCTCTGGCCTTAATATCCCTGGCCCTAATATCCCTGGCCCTATTATCCCTGGCCCTAATATCCCTGGCCCTAATATCCCTAGCCCTAATATCCCTGGTCCTAATATCCCTGGCCCTAATATCCCTGGCCCTAATATCCCTGGCCCTAATATCCCTGGCCCTAATATCCCTGGCCCTAATATCCCTGGCCCTAATATCCCTGGCCCTAATATCCCTGGCCCTAATATCCCTGGCTCTAATATCCCTGGCCCTAATATCCCTGGCCCTAATATCCCTTGCCCTAAAATCTCTGGCCCTAATATCCCTGGCCCTAATATCCCTGGCCCTAAAATCCCTGGCCCTAATATCCCTGGCCCTAATATCCCTGGCCCTAATATCCCTGGCCCTAATATCCCTGGCCCTAATATCCCTGGCCCTGATATCCCTGGCCCTATTATCCCTGGCCCTAATATCCCTGGCCCTAATATCCCTGGCCATAATAAAGCTGGCCCTAATCGCCCTGGCCCTAATATCCCTCCCCTAATATCCCTGGCCCTAATATCCCTGGCCCTAATATCCCTGGCCCTAATATCCCTGGCCCTAATATCCCTGGCCCTATTATCCCTGGCCCTAATATCCCTGGCCCTAATATCCCTAGCCCTAATATCCCTGGCCCTAATATCCCTGGTCCTAATATCCCTGGCCCTAATATCCCTGGCCCTAATATCCCTGGCCCTAATATCCCTGGCCCTAAAATCCCTGGCCCTAATATCCCTGGCCCTAATATCCCTGGCCCTAATATCCCTGGCCCTAATATCCCTGGCCCTAATATCCCTGGCCCTAATATCCCTGGCCCTATTATCCCTGGCCCTAATATCCCTGGCCCTAATATCCCTGGCCCTAATAAAGCTGGCCCTAATCGCCCTTGCCCTAATATCCCTCCCCTAATATCCCTGGCCCTAATATCCCTGGCTCTAATATCCCTGGCCCTAATGTCCCTGGCCCTAATATCCCTGGCCCTAATATCCCTGTCCATAATAATAACCCTAACCTAACCTAATAACCCTAACCCTAAACCCTAACCCTAAACCCTAAACCCTAACCCTAACCCAACCCTAACCCTAACCCCTAACCCTAACCCTAAACCCTTACCCCTACCCCAACCCCCTAAACCTAAACCCAAACGCTAACCCTAACCCCTAACCCTAACCCCTACCCCTAACCCCTAATCCTAACCCAAATCCATATGCCTTTAAACGCATCTCAGCGAGATGAGTTGAATCGTATATGGCGCGACTCTGTCGAGTAGAGTCGAAGGGCAAACACCACTTGCTTGTGTGACTTGTGGAACCGGGGCGGCATTTTCATTGAAGTCAATGATGGGTGTGATTTTTGCCGATTTGTAGCGCACTCTTTGGGAATGCAGTGAGTTTCACTACTTCAGCATCGATGTTCACCAAATATTCAACAGAGGAAACGTATGGGACAGCTTGGGATGTCAATGCAGTAGTTTGTTACTTGAAAATCCGTGAAAAAAATTTAAGAATTGCAGTGCAAATCGGCCAGTTTCGTTTTTTATTACCGGCGCTTGACGTGTTACTTGTGCCCTCTGGTGGACACGTGCAGTACCACAACCATTCAATTCGTGGTTACGTCTGCTATGTGGTGGACATGTGCAGTACAGGCCAACGCAGTAGGCCAGCAGTTGCCGCTGTCAGACGTCACCCGCGCATTCCCCGCAGTTGTGAGTCGCTGGTGCTGCGGTGTCTTGGCGTTAGCGCCAAGCGCGGTTGGCTGCAATGAAGCCGTGAAGACACCGCACAGTGCCACTGCTGCTGTTAGCGCGCCAGGCACTGCAGTTGCACCATGTGACCACACGGTGGCGATACAGCACCATGTTGGTTAAGTTGTTTAGCGAGTGTCCATAATGGTTAGGTTACTTAGCGAGTGTACATGTTGGTTAAGTTGTTTTAGCGAGTGTCCATGTTGGTTAGGTTATTTAGCGAGTGTCCATGTTGGTTAGGTTATTTAGCGAGTGTCCATTTGGTTAGGTTATTTAGCGAGTGTCCATGATGGTTAGGTTATTTATCGAGTGTCCATGTTGGTTAGGTTATTTAGCGAGTGTCCATGATGGTTAGGTTTTTTAGCGAGTGTCCATGTTGGTGTGTATGTTGAACTTCTTTCACACCGTACAGAGCCAACTATGCTCATCGAATGACAACTTACTAAGCTCAAAAAGCAGTTCTAAAGAAAATTTATTTTCAATATAGATTTTAAAAATGCGTAGCTCCAGTGACTTCTTAATATCGGAAGGAAAAACATTTCAGATGGATGCAAAAGTGCATCTGAAAACGTGCAATGCAGAGACCGTCTTTATTCGATGACTAGCCAAAAGGTGCCGCGAGGATGACCAGAGTTTGCGTGATAATGTCAGCAAGGTATTGAGGTTCATTTGTGGCAAGCGCTTTGTATGTAATGAGTGCAACCTTATAATTCATAATAAAGGTTTTTGGGTTAGATCGCGTTATTTATAAATGTGTCGTAACCCTCCACCACCCGACACGGCCAATCAGCAAAAAAGTGTCACGTTGACAAAAGACAAATAGTTCACTACTTTAGCCCACCGGTGTGTTGAAGAGTGAATCCACAAGATCTACAGTTTTAGTACAACGTTTCTCTGGTAATTACATCCGGCATCATCGGGCAATTCGCCAGAATGGTGAAGCCCTCACTTGCTCCTGGTCTTGTAATGTATGAGCTCGGAAACAGGAAGCCAATGCAGTTCTGTGAGCATTGGACAGACATGGTCGGATCTTGCAGTACCCGTCATGACGCCTGCCAAAAAATGTTGTACTCGCTGCAGCTTGGTAATGTTTTTGCCAGATGTGCCAGAGAGAAGTGAGTCGGAATAATCGAGCCCTAACCCCTGAACCCTAACCCCAACCCCTAACCCCAACCCCTAACCCCAACCCCTAACCCCTAACCCCTAAACCCTAACCCCTAAACCCTAACCCCTAACCCTAACACCTAACCCCTAATCCTAACCCTTATCCCTAACCCTAACACAATTTTGTCCAAAAGCGGCATCGGTTAGTATGACAATTTGCTTTTTGGCCAAAAAAGGTAAGCAGATTTTCTTCCTGTCAGGTGAAAATTTTATTTCGATATTTTCAATGTTGTACGTCATACGTAGCATACTACAGCCAACACAATGGAGGAATGCACTTGTTGTTGAAACATAAAGCTATGGAATTTTGGTAAATTTTGGCTAAAAAACTGCATAGGTTGGTATGCTGTTTTATTTTTGAGATTTGAAAATGTAATCGTAAAATTTCCCACTTTTTTTCGTAATATATAGGATCCTAAGGCTAAACACAACCAAGGAATGCACTTTTTATTCAAAAATAAAACTATAAAAACTGGGCCAATTTTTCCAAAAAACGGCATAGGTTAGTGTGCCGATTTGCTTTTTTATACTTGAAATTTTCATGGTGAAATGTCCCACTTTTAACGTAATATATAGCATACTAAGGCTAAATACAAAGGAGGAATTAACTTTTGTCGAAAAATAAAGCTGTAAAAGTTTGGCCAATTTTGGCCAAAAACAGCATAGGTTAGTATGCCGATTTTCTTATTTTTCCTTAAAATGTTCATGGTGAAATTTCACACTTTTTACGTAGTATATAGGATACTAAGGCGTAACACACCCGAGGATTGCACTTTTGTAAAAAACAAAAACTTAAAATTTGGCCAACATTGGCCAAAACGGCATAGGTTAGTATGGCGATTTTCTTTTTGTGGGACATGAACATTTCATAGTGAAATGTTCCACTTTTTATCTAATACATAGCATACTAGTGTAATGAGAGAGCACGCTGACATACGGAGGGCTGCATAGGCATTGCCGCATCGGTCATAGCCAATCAGGGCTACGGGTTCGATCTGGGCCAAAGTTAATGGGCGGAGCTCAGGGGTACACGCGGGATCGATCGAGAAGGTTCTGAAGGGGGCGTGGTTAGAGGTGGAGCGAAGCCCCGCCTCTAACCACGCCCCCCTTCCAGGTGGATATAAGGAGAGGCAGGAAGAGGACTCGGGGTCGGTGTGGAAGCCTGGGTCCGGACTGCATCTCGTCAGCCACCGACCACGTGGCAGCCTCGAGCGAAGCTCTCCTGACTCCGCGGGGAAGCGAGAGCGAGGGAATCTGCGTGGGAATGGAGGAGCAGTGAGCGCTTGCATGCGGCAAGAGAGAGAGAGAGGGAGGGTGACCTTCTAAGAGAGTGCAGAGCCGAGCAGTCATCACTAATAAAGGAAAGACGCAAATCTCACCGTGTCATGGAAGTCGTTTATTAAATTAAGGTGAAATAAAATGGAGGAATTAACTTTTTGTCGAAAACTAAAGCTGTGAAAGTTTGGCCAGTTTCAGCCAAAAATGGCATAGGTTAGTATGCCGATTTTCTTATTTTTATTTTAAAATTTAATGGTGAAATTTCCCACTTTTTTACGTAATAAAGAGCATTCTAATGCTAAACAAAATGGAGGAATCAACTTCTTGGAAAATGAAGCTGTGTAAATTATGCAAATTTTGCCCAAAAACGGCATGGGTTGTGCTGATTTTCTTTTTTGGTACGTGAACATTTAATAATAATATGTTCAACTTTAAATCAAATACATATCATACTAAGGGTAAATACAATGGAGGAATTAACTTTTTCATGGAAAATGTAGCTATGAAAATGTGGCACATTTTGGCAAAAAACTGAATAGGTGCCCTAACCCCCTAAACCTAAACCCAAACCCTAACCCGTGACCCTTACCCCTAACCTAAACCATAACCCTTAATCCTAACACCTACCCCAACCCCCTAAACCTAAACCCAAACCCTAACCCCTAATCATAACCCCTAATCCTAACACTAATCCATATGCCTTTAAACGCATCTTAGCGAGATGAGTTGAATCGTATATGGCGCGACTCTGTCGAGTAGAGTCGAAGGGCAAACACCACTTGCTTGTGTGACTTGTGGAACCGGGGCGGCATTTGCATTGAAGTCAATGATGGGTGTGATTTTTGCCGATTTGTAGCGCACTCTTTGGGAATGCAGTGCGTTTCACTACTTCAGCACCGATGTTCACCAAATATTCAACTGTGTAAACGTATGGGACAGCTTGGGATGTCAATGCAGTAGTTTGTTACTTGAAAATCCGTGAAAAAATAAAGGATTGCAGTGCAAATCGGCCAGTTTCGTTTTTTATTACCGGCGCTTGACGTGTTACTTGTGCCCTCTGGTGGACACGTGCAGTACCACAACCATTCAATTCGTGGTTACGTCTGCTATGTGGTGGACATGTGCAGTACAGGCCAACACAGTAGGCCAGCAGTTGCCGCTGTCAGACGTCACCCGCGCATTCCCCGCAGTTGTGAGTCGCTGGTGCTGCGGTGTCCTGGCGTTAGTGCCAAGCGCGGTTGGCTGCAATGAAGCCGTGAAGAAACCGCACAGTGACACTGCTGCTCTTAGCGCGCCAGGCACTGCAGTTGTACCATGTGACCACACGGTGGCGATACAGCACCATGTTGGTTAAGTTGTTTAGCGAGTGTCCATATTTTATCAATTTATTATTTTATTCTCATTCTACGTGACTTTACCGAAAGAACCAAAGAAGATGAATCATTGCAGTCACGAAAGCTTTAAATCGAAAAATGGTTAGGTTATTTAGCGAGTGGTCCATGATGGTTAGGTTATTTAGTGAGTGTCCATGTTGGTTAGGTTATTTAGCGAGTGTCCATGTTGGTTAGGTTATTTAGCGAGTGTCCATGTTGGTTAGTTTATTTAGCGAGTGTCCATGATGGTTAGGTTATTTAGCGAGTGTACATGTTGGTTAGGTTATTTAGCGAGTGTCCTTGTTGGTTAGGTTATTTAGCGAGTGTCCATGTTGGTTAGGTTATTTAGTGAGTGTCCATGATGGTGAGGTAATTTAGTGAGTGTCCATGTTGGTTAGGTTATTTAGTGAGTGTCCATGTTGGTTAGGTTATTTAGTGAGTGTCCATGTTGGTTAGGTTATTTAGCGAGTGTCCATGATGGTTAGGTTATTTAGCGAGTGTCCATGTTGGTTAGGTTATTTATCGAGTGTCTATGATGGTTAGGTTATTTAGCGAGTGTCCATGTTGGTTAGGTTATTTAGCGAGTTTTCATGTTGGTTAGGTTATTTAGCGAGTGTCCATGATGGTTAGGTTATTTAGCAGTTTCCATGTTGGTTAGGTTGTTTAGCGAGTGTCCATATTTTATCAATTTATTATTTTATTCTCATTCTACGTGACTTTACCGAAAGAACCAAAGAAGATGAATCATTGCAGTCACGAAAGCTTTAAATCGAAAAATGGTTAGGTTATTTAGCGAGTGGTCCATGATGGTTAGGTTATTTAGTGAGTGTCCATGTTGGTTAGGTTATTTAGCGAGTGTCCATGATGGTGAGGTAATTTAGCGAGTGTCCATGTTGGTTAGGTTATTTATCGAGTGTCTATGATGGTTAGGTTATTTAGCGAGTGTCCATGTTGGTTAGGTTATTTAGCGAGTGTCCATGATGGTTAGGTTATTTAGCGAGTGTCCATGTTGGTTAGGTTATTTATCGAGTGTCCATGATGGTGAGGTTATTTAGCAGTGTCCATGTTGTTTAGGTTATCTAGCGAGTGTCCATGATGGTTAGGTTATTTAGCGAGTGTCCATGATGGTTAGGTTATTTAGCGAGTGTCCATGTTGGTTAGGTTATTTAGCGAGTGTCCATGTTGGTTAGGTTTTTTAGCGAGTGTCCATGTTGGTGTGTATGTTGAACTTCTTTCACACCGTACAGAGCCAACTATGCTCATCGAAGGACAACTTACTAAGCTCAAAAAGCAGTTCTAAAGAAACTTTATTTTCAATATAGATTTTAAAAATACTGAGCTCCAGTGGCTTCCTAATATCGGAAGGAAAAACATTCCAGATGGATGCAAAAGCGCATCTGAAAGCGTGCAATGCAGAGACCGTCTTTATTCGATGACTAGCCAAAAGGTGCTGCGAGGATTACCAGAGTTTGCGTGATGATGTCAGCAAGGTATTGTGGTTCATTTGCGGCAAGCGCTTTGTATGTAATGAGTGCAACCTTATAATGTATGAGTTCAGCAACAGGAAGCCAATGCAGTTCGGTGAGCACTGGACAGACATGGTCGGATCTTGCAGTGCCCGTCATGTCGTGGAAGTCGTTTATTACATTAAGGCGAAATACAATGGAGGAATTAATTTTTTGTCGAAAACTAAAGCTGTGAAAGTTTGGCCAGTTTCAGCCAAAAACGGCATAGGTTAGTATGTCGATTGTCTTATTTTTACTTTAAAATTTTACGGTGAAATTTCCCACTTTTTTACGTAATATATAGCATACTAATGCTAAACAAAATGAGGGAATTCACTTTTTCTTGGAAAATCTAGCTATGAAAATTTTGCTAATTTTGGCCAAAAACGGCATAGGTTAGTATGCTGATTTTCTTTTTGAGACGTGAAAATATAATCGTAAAATTTCTTACTTTTAATGTGATATATAGCATACTAAGGCTAAACCCATCCAAGGAAAGGACTTTTTGCAGAAAAATATATTCATGAAAAGTGGGCCAAGTTTTTGGCAAAATGTCGCGTAGGTTAGTATGCCGATTTGCTCTTTTTTTCCATAAATTGTCATGGTGAAATTTCCCACTTTTAATGTAAAATATAGGATACTCAGGCTAAACACTACCGAGGAATGCACTGTTTGTTAAAAATACAGCTGTAAAAATGCGTCCAATTTTTACAACAAACGGCATAGGTTAGTGTGCCGATTTTCTGTTTGGGACGTGAACATTTAATCGTGAAATTTTCCACTTTTATTCTAACACATTGCATACTAAGGCTATATACAATCGAGGAATTAACTTTTGTCGAAAAATTAAACTGTAAAAATTGGACCAATTTTGGGCAAAAACGGCATAGGTTAGTATGCGGATTATCTTTTTTTTTCCACTTTAAAATTGAATGGTGAAATTACCCACTTTTTTACATAATATATAGGATAAATTTTGTTTTAAAGCTTTCGTGACTGCAGTAATTCATAATCTTAGTTCTTTCGGTAAAGTCACGTTGAAGGGAAACAATAAAATAATAAAATATATACAAAACAATATAATTCTCAAGACGTTTATATATTTTATTATTTTATTGTTTCCTTTCAACTTGACTTTACCGAAAGAACTAAGTATATAATATATAGGATACTAAGGCTAAACACACCCGAGAATTGCACTTATGTTGATAATAAAGCTGTTAAAATTTGGCCAATATTGGCCAAAAACGGCATAGGTTAGTATGCCGATTAAATTTTTTTGGACGTGAACATTTCATCATAAGATTTTCCACTTTTAATCTAATACATAGCATACTAAGGGCAAATACAATGGAGGAATGAACTTTTTCTTCGAAAATGTAGCTATGAAAATTTGGCTCATTTTGGGGAAAAAAAATGCATAAGTGGCCTAACCCTAACCCTTACCCCTAACGCTGACCCCCTAAACCTAAATCCAAACCCTCATCCGTGACCCTTACCCCTAACCCAAACCATAACCCCTAATCCTAACCCCTAATCCTAACCCCTAACCATAACCCCTAATGCTAACCCCAAACCCTGATCCATATGCCTTTAAACGCATCTCAGCGAGATGAGTTGAATCGTATATGGCGCGACTCTGTCGAGTAGAGTCGAAGGGCAAACACCACTTGCTTGTGTGACTTGTGGAACCGGGGCGGCATTTGCATTGTAGTCAATGATGTGTGTGATTGTTGCCGATTTGTAGCGCACTCTTTGGGAATGCAGTGCGTTTCACTACTTCAGCACCGATGTTCACCAAATATTCAACTGTGTAAACGTATGGGACAGCTTGGGATGTCAATGCAGTAGTTTGTTACTTGAAAATCCGTGAAAAAATTTAAGAATTGCAGTGCAAATCGGCCAGTTTCGTTTTTATTACCGGCGCTTGACGTGTTACTTGTGCCCTCTGGTGGACACGTGCAGTACCACAACCATTCAATTCGTGGTTACGTCTGCTAGGTGGTGGACATGTGCAGTACAGGCCAACACAGTAGGCCAGCAGTTTCCGCTGTCAGACGTCACCCGCGCATTCCCCGCAGTTGTGAGTCGCTGGTGCTGCGGTGTCCTGGCGTTAGTGCCAAGCGCGGTTGGCTGCAATGAAGCCGTGAAGACACCGCACAGTGCCACAGCTGCTGTTACCGCGCCAGGCACTGCAGTTGTACCATGTGACCACACGGTGGCGATACAGCACCATGTTGGTTAAGTTGTTTAGCGAGTGTCCATGATGGTGAGGTTATTTAGCGAGTGTCCATGATGGTTAGGTTATTTAGCGAGTGTCCACGTTGGTTAGGTTATTTAGCGAGTGTCCATGATGGTTAGGTTATTTAGCGAGTGTACATGTTGGTTAAGTTGTTTTAGCTAGTGTCCATGTTGGTTAGATTATTTAGCGAGTGTCCATGTTGGTTAGGTTATTTAGCGAGTGTCCATTTGGTTAGGTTATTTAGCGAGTGTCCATGTTGGTTAGGTAATTTAGCGCGTGTCCAAATGGTTAGGTTATTTAGCGAGTGTCCATGTTGGTTAGGTTATTTAGCGAGTGTCCATGTTGGTTAGGTTATTTAGCGAGTGTCCATGTTGGTTAGGTTATTTAGTGAGTGTCCATGATAGGTTATTTATTGAGTGTCCATGATGGTTAGGTTATTTAGTGAGTGTCCATGATAGTTAGGTTATTTAGCGATTGTCCAAGATGGTTAAGTTATTTAGCGAGTGTCCAAGATGGTTAAGTTACTTATCGAGTGTCCATATTGGTTAAGTTATTTAGCAGTGTCCATGATGGTTAGGTTATTTATCGAGTGTCCATGATGGTTAAGTTATTTATCGAGTATCCATGATGGTTAGGTTATTTAGCAGTGTCCATGATGGTTAGGTTATTTTAGCGAGTGTCCATGATGGTTAGGTTATTTAGCGATTGTCCAAGATGGTTAGGTTATTTAGCAGTGTCCATGATGGTTATGTTATTTAGCAGTGTCTATGATGGTTAGGTTATTTAGCAGTGTCCATGATGGTTAGGTTATTTAGCGAGTGTCCATGATGGTGAGGTTATTTAGCAGTGTCCATGATGGTTAGGTTATTTAGCGAGTGTCCATGTTGGTTAGGTTATTTAGCGAGTGTCCATGATGGTTAGGTTATTTAGCGAGTGTCCATGATGGTTAGGTTATTTAGCGAGTGTCCATGATGGTTAGGTTATTTAGCGAGTGTCCATGATGGTTAGGTTATTTAGCGAGTGTCCATGATGGTTAGGTTATTTAGCGAGTGTCCATGATGGTTAGGTTATTTAGCGAGTGTCCATGATGGTGAGGTTGTTTAGCGAGTGTCCATGATGGTGAGATTATTTAGCAGTGTCCATGATGGTTAGGTTATTTAGCGAGTGTCCATGTTGGTTAGGTTATTTAGTGAGTGTCCAAGATGGTTAGGTTATTTAGCGAGTGTCCATGTTGGTTAGGTTATTTAGCGAGTTGTCCAAGATGGTTAAGTTATTTAGCGAGTGTCCATGATGGTTAGGTTATTTAGCGATTGTCCAAGATGGTTAAGTTATTTAGCGAGTGTCCAAGATGGTTAAGTTACTTATCGAGTGTCCATATTGGTTAAGTTCTTTATCGAGTATCCATGATGGTTAGGTTATTTAGCGATTGTCCAAGATGGTTAAGTTATTTAGCGAGTGTCCAAGATGGTTAAGTTACTTATCGAGTGTCCATATTGGTTAAGTTATTTAGCAGTGTCCATGATGGTTAGGTTATTTATCGAGTGTCCATGATGGTTAAGTTATTTATCGAGTATCCATGATGGTTAGGTTATTTAGCAGTGTCCATGATGGTTAGGTTATTTTAGCGAGTGTCCATGATGGTTAGGTTATTTAGCGATTGTCCAAGATGGTTAGGTTATTTAGTAGTGTCCATGATGGTTATGTTATTTAGCAGTGTCTATGATGGTTAGGTTATTTAGCAGTGTCCATGATGGTTAGGTTATTTAGCGAGTGTCCATGATGGTTAAGTTATTTATCGAGTATCCATGATGGTTAGGTTATTTAGCAGTGTCCATGATGGTTAGGTTATTTTAGCGAGTGTCCATGATGGTTAGGTTATTTAGCGATTGTCCAAGATGGTTAGGTTATTTAGCAGTGTCCATGATGGTTATGTTATTTAGCAGTGTCTATGATGGTTAGGTTATTTAGCAGTGTCCATGATGGTTAGGTTATTTAGCGAGTGTCCATGATGGTGAGGTTATTTAGCAGTGTCCATGATGGTTAGGTTATTTAGCGAGTGTCCATGTTGGTTAGGTTATTTAGCGAGTGTCCATGATGGTTAGGTTATTTAGCGAGTGTCCATGATGGTTAGGTTATTTAGCGAGTGTCCATGATGGTTAGGTTATTTAGCGAGTGTCCATGATGGTTAGGTTATTTAGCGAGTGTCCATGATGGTTAGGTTATTTAGCGAGTGTCCATGATGGTTAGGTTATTTAGCGAGTGTCCATGATGGTGAGGTTGTTTAGCGAGTGTCCATGATGGTGAGATTATTTAGCAGTGTCCATGATGGTTAGGTTATTTAGCGAGTGTCCATGTTGGTTAGGTTATTTAGTGAGTGTCCAAGATGGTTAGGTTATTTAGCGAGTGTCCATGTTGGTTAGGTTATTTAGCGAGTTGTCCAAGATGGTTAAGTTATTTAGCGAGTGTCCATGATGGTTAGGTTATTTAGCGATTGTCCAAGATGGTTAAGTTATTTAGCGAGTGTCCAAGATGGTTAAGTTACTTATCGAGTGTCCATATTGGTTAAGTTCTTTATCGAGTATCCATGATGGTTAGGTTATTTAGCGATTGTCCAAGATGGTTAAGTTATTTAGCGAGTGTCCAAGATGGTTAAGTTACTTATCGAGTGTCCATATTGGTTAAGTTATTTAGCAGTGTCCATGATGGTTAGGTTATTTATCGAGTGTCCATGATGGTTAAGTTATTTATCGAGTATCCATGATGGTTAGGTTATTTAGCAGTGTCCATGATGGTTAGGTTATTTTAGCGAGTGTCCATGATGGTTAGGTTATTTAGCGATTGTCCAAGATGGTTAGGTTATTTAGTAGTGTCCATGATGGTTATGTTATTTAGCAGTGTCTATGATGGTTAGGTTATTTAGCAGTGTCCATGATGGTTAGGTTATTTAGCGAGTGTCCATGATGGTGAGGTTATTTAGCAGTGTCCATGATGGTTAGGTTATTTAGCGAGTGTCCATGTTGGTTAGGTTATTTAGCGAGTGTCCATGATGGTTAGGTTATTTAGCGAGTGTCCATGATGGTTAGGTTATTTAGCGAGTGTCCATGATGGTTAGGTTATTTAGCGAGTGTCCATGATGGTTAGGTTATTTAGCGAGTGTCCATGATGGTTAGGTTATTTAGCGAGTGTCCATGATGGTTAGGTTATTTAGCGAGTGTCCATGATGGTGAGGTTGTTTAGCGAGTGTCCATGATGGTGAGATTATTTAGCAGTGTCCATGATGGTTAGGTTATTTAGCGAGTGTCCATGTTGGTTAGGTTATTTAGTGAGTGTCCAAGATGGTTAGGTTATTTAGCGAGTGTCCATGTTGGTTAGGTTATTTAGCGAGTTGTCCAAGATGGTTAAGTTATTTAGCGAGTGTCCATGATGGTTAGGTTATTTAGCGATTGTCCAAGATGGTTAAGTTATTTAGCGAGTGTCCAAGATGGTTAAGTTACTTATCGAGTGTCCATATTGGTTAAGTTCTTTATCGAGTATCCATGATGGTTAGGTTATTTAGCGAGTGTCCATGATGGTTAGGTTATTTAGCGAGTGTCTATGTTGTTTAGGTTGTTTAGCGAGTGTCCATGATGGTGAGATTATTTAGCAGTGTCCATGATGGTTAGGTTATTTAGCGAGTGTCCATGTTGGTTAGGTTATTTAGTGAGTGTCCAAGATGGTTAGGTTATTTAGCGAGTTGTCCAAGATGGTTAAGTTATTTAGCGAGTGTCCATGATGGTTAGGTTATTTAGCGATTGTCCAAGATGGTTAAGTTATTTAGCGAGTGTCCAAGATGGTTAAGTTACTTATCGAGTGTCCATATTGGTTAAGTTCTTTATCGAGTATACATGATGGTTAGGTTATTTAGCGAGTGTCCATGATGGTTAGGTTATTTAGCGAGTGTCTATGTTGTTTAGGTTATTTAGCGAGTGTCCAAGATGGTTAAGTTATTTAGCGAGTGTCCAAGATGGTTAAGTTACTTATCGAGTGTCCATATTGGTTAAGTTATTTATCGAGTATCCATGATGGTTAGGTTATTTAGCGAGTGTCCATGTTGGTTAGGTCATTTTGCAAGTATCCATGATGGTTAGGTTATTTAGCGAGTGTCCATGATGGTTAGGTTATTTAGCGAGTGTCTATGTTGTTTAGGTTATTTAGCGAGTGTCCAAGATGGTTAAGTTATTTAGCGAGTGTCCAAGATGGTTAAGTTACTTATCGAGTGTCCATATTGGTTAAGTTATTTATCGAGTATCCATGATGGTTAGGTTATTTAGCGAGTGTCCATGTTGGTTAGGTCATTTTGCAAGTATCCATGATGGTTAGGTTATTTAGCGAGTGTCCATGATGGTTAGGTTATTTAGCGAGTGTCTATGTTGTTTAGGTTATTTAGCGAGTGTCCAAGATGGTTAAGTTATTTAGCGAGTGTCCAAGATGGTTAAGTTACTTATCGAGTGTCCATATTGGTTAAGTTATTTATCGAGTATCCATGTTGGTTAGGTTATTTAGTGAGTGTCCATGATGGTTAGGTTATTTAGCGAGTTGTCCAAGATGGTTAAGTTATTTAGCAAGTGTCCATGTTGGTTAGGTTATTTAGTGAGTGTCTATGATGGTTAGGTTATTTTGCAAGTGTCCATGATGGTTAGGTTATTTAGCGAGTGTCCATGTTGGTTAAGTTATTTATCGAGTATCCATGATGGTTAGGTTATTTAGCGAGTGTCCATGATGGTGAGGTAATTTAGCAAGTGTCTATGTTGGTTAGTTTATTTAGCGAGTGTCCATGTTGGTTAGGTTATTTAGTGAGTGTCCATGATGGTTAGGTTATTTAGCGAGTTGTCCATGATGGTTAGGTTATTTAGCGAGTGTCCATGATGGTGAGGTAATTTAGCAAGTGTCCATGTTGGTTAGTTTATTTAGCGAGTGTCCATGTTGGTTAGGTTATTTAGCGAGTGTCGATGATGGTTAGGTTATTTAGTGAGTGTCCATGATGGTTAGGTTATTTAGCGAGTTGTCCCTGATGGTTAGGTTATTTAGCGATTGTCCAAGATGGTTAAGTTATTTAGCGAGTGTCCAAGATGGTTAAGTTACTTATCGAGTGTCCATATTGGTTAAGTTATTTATTGAGTATCCATGGTGGTTAGGTTATTTAGCGAGTGTCCATGATGGTTAGGTTATTTAGTGAGTGTCCATGATGGTTAGGTTATTTAGCGAGTTGTCCCTGATGGTTAGGTTACTTATCGAGTGTCCATGTTGGTTAAGTTATTTATCGAGTATCCATGATGGTTAGGTTATTTAGCGAGTGTCCAAGATGGTTAGGTTATTTAGCGAGTGTCCATGTTGGTTAGGTTATTTAGCGAGTGTCCATGATGGTTAGGTTATTTAGCAGTGTCCATGATGGTTAGGTTATTTAGCGAGTGTCCATGATGGTTAGGTTATTTAGCGAGTGTCCATGATGGTTAGGTTATTTAGCGAGTGTCCATGTTGGTTAGATTATTTAGCAAGTGTCCATGTTGGTTAGGTTATTTAGCGAGTGTCCATGATGGTTAGGTTATTTAGCAGTGTCCATGATGGTTAGGTTATTTAGCGATTGTCCAAGATGGTTAGGTTATTTAGCAGTGTCCATGATGGTTAGGTTATTTAGCGAGTGTCCATGATGGTTAGTTAATTTAGCGAGTGTCCATGTTGGTTAGGTTATTTAGCAGTGTCCATGATGGTTAGGTTATTTAGCGAGTGTCCATGATGGTCAGGTTATTTAGCAGTGTCCATGATGGTTAGGTTATTTAGCGAGTGTCCATGATGGTTAGGTTATTTAGTGAGTGTCCATGATGGTCAGATTATTTAGCAGTGTCCATGATGGTTAGGTTATTTAGCGAGTGTCCATGATGGTTAGTTAATTTAGCGAGTGTCCATGATGGTTAGGTTATTTAGGGATTGTCCATGATGGTTAAGTTATTTAGCGAGTGTCCATGTTGGTTAGGTTATTTAGCGAGTGTCCATGTTGGTTAGGTTATTTAGCGAGTGTCCATGATGGTTAGGTTATTTAGCGAGTGTCCATGTTGGTTAGGTTATTTAGCGAGTGTCCATGTTGGTTAGGTTATTTAGCGAGTGTCCATGATGGTTAGGATATTTAGCGAGTGTCCATGATGGTTAGGTTATTTAGCGAGTGTCCATGTTGGTTAGGTTATTTAGCGAGTGTCCATGTTGGTTAGGTTATTTAGCGAGTGTCCATGATGGTTAGGTTATTTAGCGAGTGTCCATGATGGTGAGGTTATTTTAGCGAGTGTCCATGATGGTTAGGTTATTTAGCGAGTGTCCATGTTGGTTAGGTTATTTAGCGAGTGTCCATGTTGGTTAGGTTATTTAGCGAGTGTCCATGATGGTTAGGTTATTTAGCGAGTGTCCATGATGGTGAGGTTATTTAGCGAGTGTCCATGATGGTTAGGTTTTTTAGCGAGTGTCCATGTTGGTATGTATGTTGAACTTCTTTCACACCTTACAGAGCCAACTATGCTCATCGAAGGACAACTTACTAAGCTCAAAAAGCAGTTCTAAATTAAATGTATTTTCAATGTAGATTTTAAAAATGCGTAGCTCCAGTGAATTCCTAATATCGGAAGGAAAAACATTCCAGATGGATGCAAAAGTGCATCTGAAAGCGTGCAATGCAGAGACCGTCTTTATTCGATGACTAGCCAAAAGGTGCCGCGAGGATGACCAGAGTTTGCATGATAATGTCAGCAAGGTATTGAGGTTCATTTGTGGCAAGCGCTTTGTATGTAATGAGTGCAACCTTATAATTCATAATAAATGTTTTTGGGTTAGATCGCGTTCTTTATAAATGTGTCGTAACCCTCCACCACCCGACACGGCCAATCAGCAAAAAAGTGTCACGTTGACAATAGACAAATAGTTCACTACTTTACCCTACCGGTGTGTTGAAGAGTGAATCCACAAGATCTACAGTTTTAGTACGACGTTTCACTGGTAATTATATCCAGCATCATCGGGCAATTCGCCAGAATGGTGAAGCCCTCACTTGCTCCTGGTCTTATAATGTATGAGTTCGGCAACAGGAAGCCAATGCAGTTCTGTGAGCATTGGACAGACATGGTCGGATCTTGCAGTACCCGTCATGATGCCTGCCAAAAAATGTTGTACTCGCTGCAGCTTGGTAATGTTTTTGCCAGATGTGCCAGAGAGAAGTGAGTCGGAATTATCGAGCCCTAACCCCTGAACCCTAACCCCAACCCCTAACCCCAACCCCTAACCCCTAACCTCTAACCCTAACACCTAACCCCTAATCCTAACCCTTTCCATAACCCTAACACAATATTGTCCAAAAGCGGCATCGTTTAGTATGACAATTTGCTTTTTGGCCAAAAAAGGAATGCAGATTTTCTTCCTGTCAGGTGAAAATTTTATTTCGATATTTTCAATGTTGTACGTCATACGTAGCATACTACAGCCAACACAATGGAGGAATGCACTTGTTGTTGAAACATGAAGCTATGGAAATTTGGTAAATTTTGGCAAAAAAACTGCATAGGTTGGTATGCTGTTTTATTTTTGTGATTTGAAAATGTAATCGTAAAATTTCCCACTTTTTTGTGTAATATATAGGATCCTAAGGCTAAACACAACCAAGGAATGCATTTTTTATTAAAAAATAAAACTATAAAAACTGGGCCAATTTTGCCAAAAAAACGGCATAGGTTAAGTGTGCTGATTTGTTTTTTTATACTTGAAATTTTCATGGTGAAATGTCCCACTTTTAATGTAATATATAGCATACTAAGGCTAAATACAAAGGAGGAATTAACTTTTGTCGAAAAATAAAGCTGTAAAAGTTTGGCCAATTTTGGCCAAAAACAGCATAGGTTAGTATGCCGATTTTCTTATTTTTCCTTAAAATTTTCATGGTGAAATTTCGCACTTTTTACATAGTATATAGGATACTAAGGCGTAACACACCCGAGGATTGCACTTTTGTAAAAAACAAAAACTTAAAATTTGGCCAACATTGGCCAAAACGGCATAGGTTAGTATGGCGATTTTCTTTTTGTGGGACATGAACATTTCACGGTGAAATGTTCCACTTTTTATCTAATACATAGCATACTAATGTAATGAGAGAGCACGCCGACATACGGAGGGCTGCATAGGCATTGCCCCATCGGTCATAGCCAATCAGGGCTACGGGTTCGATCTGGGCCAAAGTTCATGGGCGGAGCTCAGGGGTACACGCGGGAACGATCGAGAAGGTTCTGAAGGGGGCGTGGTTAGAGGCGGAGCGAAGCCCCGCCTCTAACCACGCCCCCCTTCCAGGAGGATATAAGGAGAGGCAGGAAGAGGACTCGGGGTCGGTGTGGAAGCCTGGGTCCGGACTGCATCTCGTCAGCCACCGACCACGTGGCAGCCTCGAGCGAAGCTCTCCTGACTCCGCGGGGAAGCGAGAGCGAGGGAATCTGCGTGGGAATGGAGGAGCAGTGAGCGCTTGCATGCGGCAAGAGAGAGAGAGAGGGAGGGTGACCTTCTAAGAGAGTGCAGAGCCGAGCAGTCATCACTAATAAAGGAAAGACGCAAATCTCAACGTGTCATGGAAGTCGTTTATTAAATTAAGGTGAAATAAAATGGAGGAATTAACTTTTTGTCGAAAACTAAAGCTGTGAAAGTTTGGCCAGTTTCAGCCAAAAACGGCATAGGTTAGTATGCCGTTTTCTTATTTTTACTTTACAATTTAATGGTCAAATTTCCCACTTTTTTACGTAATAAAGAGCATACTAATGCTAAACAAAATGGAGGAATTAACTTCTTGGAAAATGAAGCTGTGTAAATTATGCAAATTTTGCCCAAAAACGGCATGGGTTGTGCTGATTTTCTTTTTTGGTACGTGAACATTTAATAATAATATGTTCAACTTCAAATCAAATACATATCATACTAAGGGTAAATACAATGGAGAAATTCACTTTTTCATGGAAAATGTAGCTATGAAAATGTGGCACATTTTGGCAAAAAACTGAATAGGTGCCCTAACCCCTACCCCTAACCCTAACCCCCTAAACCTAAACCCAAACTCTAACCCGTGACCCTTACCCCTAACCTAAACCATAACCCTTAATCCTAACACCTACCCCAACCCCCTAAACCTAAACCCAAACCCTAACCCCTAATCATAACCCCTAATCCTAACCCTAATCCATTTGCCTTTAAACGCATCTCAGCGAGATGAGTTAAATCGTATATGGCGCGACTCTGTCGAGTAGAGTCGAAGGGCAAACACCACTTGCTTGTGTGACTTGTGGAACCGGGGCGGCATTTGCATTGAAGTCAATTATGGGTGTGATTGTTGCCGATTTGTAGCGCACTGTTTGGGAATGCAGCGCGTTTCACTACTTCAGCACCGATGTTCACCAAATATTCAACTGTGTAAACGTATGGGACAGCTTGGGATGTCAATGCAGTAGTTTGTTACTTGAAAATCCGTGAAAAAATTTAAGAATTGCAGTGCAAATCGGCCAGTTTCGTTTTTATTACCGGCGCTTGACGTGTTACTTGTGCCCTCTGGTGGACACGTGCAGTACCACAACCATTAAATTCGTGGTTACGTCTGCTATGTGGTGGACATGTGCAGTACAGGCCAACACAGTAGGCCAGCAGTTTCCGCTGTCAGACGTCACCCGCGCATTCCCCGCAGTTGTGAGTCGCTGGTGCTGCGGTGTCCTGGCGTTAGTGCCAAGCGCGGTTGGCTGCAATGAAGCCGTGAAGACACCGCACAGTGCCACAGCTGCTGTTACCGCGCCAGGCACTGCAGTTGTAGCATGTGACCACACGGTGGCGATACAGCACCATGTTGGTTAAGTTGTTTAGCGAGTGTCCATGATGGTGAGGTTATTTAGCGAGTGTCCATGATGGTTAGGTTATTTAGCGAGTGTCCACGTTGGTTAGGTTATTTAGCGAGTGTCCATGATGGTTAGGTTATTTAGCGAGTGTACATGTTGGTTAAGTTGTTTTAGCTAGTGTCCATGTTGGTTAGATTATTTAGCGAGTGTCCATGTTGGTTAGGTTATTTAGCGAGTGTCCATTTGGTTAGGTTATTTAGCGAGTGTCCATGTTGGTTAGGTAATTTAGCGCGTGTCCAAGATGGTTAGGTTATTTAGCGAGTGTCCATGTTGGTTAGGTTATTTAGCGAGTGTCCATGTTGGTTAGGTTATTTAGCGAGTGTCCATGTTGGTTAGGTTATTTAGTGAGTGTCCATGATAGGTTATTTATTGAGTGTCCATGATGGTTAGGTTATTTAGTGAGTGTCCATGATAGTTAGGTTATTTAGCGATTGTCCAAGATGGTTAAGTTATTTAGCGAGTGTCCAAGATGGTTAAGTTACTTATCGAGTGTCCATATTGGTTAAGTTATTTAGCAGTGTCCATGATGGTTAGGTTATTTATCGAGTGTCCATGATGGTTAAGTTATTTATCGAGTATCCATGATGGTTAGGTTATTTAGCAGTGTCCATGATGGTTAGGTTATTTTAGCGAGTGTCCATGATGGTTAGGTTATTTAGCGATTGTCCAAGATGGTTAGGTTATTTAGCAGTGTCCATGATGGTTATGTTATTTAGCAGTGTCTATGATGGTTAGGTTATTTAGCAGTGTCCATGATGGTTAGGTTATTTAGCGAGTGTCCATGATGGTGAGGTTATTTAGCAGTGTCCATGATGGTTAGGTTATTTAGCGAGTGTCCATGTTGGTTAGGTTATTTAGCGAGTGTCCATGATGGTTAGGTTATTTAGTGAGTGTCCATGATGGTTAGGTTATTTAGCGAGTGTCCATGATGGTTAGGTTATTTAGCGAGTGTCCATGATGGTTAGGTTATTTAGCGAGTGTCCATGATGGTTAGGTTATTTAGCGAGTGTCCATGATGGTTAGGTTATTTAGCGAGTGTCCATGATGGTGAGGTTGTTTAGCGAGTGTCCATGATGGTGAGATTATTTAGCAGTGTCCATGATGGTTAGGTTATTTAGCGAGTGTCCATGTTGGTTAGGTTATTTAGTGAGTGTCCAAGATGGTTAGGTTATTTAGCGAGTGTCCATGTTGGTTAGGTTATTTAGCGAGTTGTCCAAGATGGTTAAGTTATTTAGCGAGTGTCCATGATGGTTAGGTTATTTAGCGATTGTCCAAGATGGTTAAGTTATTTAGCGAGTGTCCAAGATGGTTAAGTTACTTATCGAGTGTCCATATTGGTTAAGTTCTTTATCGAGTATCCATGATGGTTAGGTTATTTAGCGAGTGTCCATGATGGTTAGGTTATTTAGCGAGTGTCTATGTTGTTTAGGTTGTTTAGCGAGTGTCCATGATGGTGAGATTATTTAGCAGTGTCCATGATGGTTAGGTTATTTAGCGAGTGTCCATGTTGGTTAGGTTATTTAGTGAGTGTCCAAGATGGTTAGGTTATTTAGCGAGTTGTCCAAGATGGTTAAGTTATTTAGCGAGTGTCCATGATGGTTAGGTTATTTAGCGATTGTCCAAGATGGTTAAGTTATTTAGCGAGTGTCCAAGATGGTTAAGTTACTTATCGAGTGTCCATATTGGTAAAGTTCTTTATCGAGTATACATGATGGTTAGGTTATTTAGCGAGTGTCCATGATGGTTAGGTTATTTAGCGAGTGTCTATGTTGTTTAGGTTATTTAGCGAGTGTCCAAGATGGTTAAGTTATTTAGCGAGTGTCCAAGATGGTTAAGTTACTTATCGAGTGTCCATATTGGTTAAGTTATTTATCGAGTATCCATGATGGTTAGGTTATTTAGCGAGTGTCCATGTTGGTTAGGTCATTTTGCAAGTATCCATGATGGTTAGGTTATTTAGCGAGTGTCCATGATGGTTAGGTTATTTAGCGAGTGTCTATGTTGTTTAGGTTATTTAGCGAGTGTCCAAGATGGTTAAGTTATTTAGCGAGTGTCCAAGATGGTTAAGTTACTTATCGAGTGTCCATATTGGTTAAGTTATTTATCGAGTATCCATGATGGTTAGGTTATTTAGCGAGTGTCCATGTTGGTTAGGTCATTTTGCAAGTATCCATGATGGTTAGGTTATTTAGCGAGTGTCCATGATGGTTAGGTTATTTAGCGAGTGTCTATGTTGTTTAGGTTATTTAGCGAGTGTCCAAGATGGTTAAGTTATTTAGCGAGTGTCCAAGATGGTTAAATTACTTATCGAGTGTCCATATTGGTTAAGTTATTTATCGAGTATCCATGTTGGTTAGGTTATTTAGTGAGTGTCCATGATGGTTAGGTTATTTAGCGAGTTGTCCAAGATGGTTAAGTTATTTAGCGAGTGTCCATGTTGGTTAGGTTATTTAGTGAGTGTCTATGATGGTTAGGTTATTTTGCAAGTGTCCATGATGGTTAGGTTATTTAGCGAGTGTCCATGTTGGTTAGGTTATTTAGCGAGTTGTCCCTGATGGTTAGGTTACTTATCGAGTGTCCATGTTGGTTAAGTTATTTATCGAGTATCCATGATGGTTAGGTTATTTAGCGAGTGTCCATGATGGTGAGGTAATTTAGCAAGTGTCCATGTTGGTTAGTTTATTTAGCGAGTGTCCATGTTGGTTAGGTTATTTAGTGAGTGTCCATGATGGTTAGGTTATTTAGCGAGTTGTCCATGATGGTTAGGTTATTTAGCGAGTGTCCATGATGGTGAGGTAATTTAGCAAGTGTCCATGTTGGTTAGTTTATTTAGCGAGTGTCCATGTTGGTTAGGTTATTTAGCGAGTGTCGATGATGGTTAGGTTATTTAGTGAGTGTCCATGATGGTTAGGTTATTTAGCGAGTTGTCCCTGATGGTTAGGTTATTTAGCGATTGTCCAAGATGGTTAAGTTATTTAGCGAGTGTCCAAGATGGTTAAGTTACTTATCGAGTGTCCATATTGGTTAAGTTATTTATTGAGTATCCATGGTGGTTAGGTTATTTAGCGAGTGTCCATGATGGTTAGGTTATTTAGTGAGTGTCCATGATGGTTAGGTTATTTAGCGAGTTGTCCCTGATGGTTAGGTTACTTATCGAGTGTCCATGTTGGTTAAGTTATTTATCGAGTATCCATGATGGTTAGGTTATTTAGCGAGTGTCCAAGATGGTTAGGTTATTTAGCGAGTGTCCATGTTGGTTAGGTTATTTAGCGAGTGTCCATGATGGTTAGGTTATTTAGCAGTGTCCATGATGGTTAGGTTATTTAGCGAGTGTCCATGATGGTTAGGTTATTTAGCGAGTGTCCATGATGGTTAGGTTATTTAGCGAGTGTCCATGTTGGTTAGGTTATTTAGCGATTGTCCAAGATGGTTAAGTTATTTAGCGAGTGTCCAAGATGGTTAAGTTACTTATCGAGTGTCCATATTGGTAAAGTTCTTTATCGAGTATACATGATGGTTAGGTTATTTAGCGAGTGTCCATGATGGTTAGGTTATTTAGCGAGTGTCTATGTTGTTTAGGTTATTTAGCGAGTGTCCAAGATGGTTAAGTTATTTAGCGAGTGTCCAAGATGGTTAAGTTACTTATCGAGTGTCCATATTGGTTAAGTTATTTATCGAGTATCCATGATGGTTAGGTTATTTAGCGAGTGTCCATGTTGGTTAGGTCATTTTGCAAGTATCCATGATGGTTAGGTTATTTAGCGAGTGTCCATGATGGTTAGGTTATTTAGCGAGTGTCTATGTTGTTTAGGTTATTTAGCGAGTGTCCAAGATGGTTAAGTTATTTAGCGAGTGTCCAAGATGGTTAAGTTACTTATCGAGTGTCCATATTGGTTAAGTTATTTATCGAGTATCCATGATGGTTAGGTTATTTAGCGAGTGTCCATGTTGGTTAGGTCATTTTGCAAGTATCCATGATGGTTAGGTTATTTAGCGAGTGTCCATGATGGTTAGGTTATTTAGCGAGTGTCTATGTTGTTTAGGTTATTTAGCGAGTGTCCTTGATGGTTAAGTTATTTAGCGAGTGTCCAAGATGGTTAAATTACTTATCGAGTGTCCATATTGGTTAAGTTATTTATCGAGTATCCATGTTGGTTAGGTTATTTAGTGAGTGTCCATGATGGTTAGGTTATTTAGCGAGTTGTCCAAGATGGTTAAGTTATTTAGCGAGTGTCCATGTTGGTTAGGTTATTTAGTGAGTGTCTATGATGGTTAGGTTATTTTGCAAGTGTCCATGATGGTTAGGTTATTTAGCGAGTGTCCATGTTGGTTAGGTTATTTAGCGAGTTGTCCCTGATGGTTAGGTTACTTATCGAGTGTCCATGTTGGTTAAGTTATTTATCGAGTATCCATGATGGTTAGGTTATTTAGCGAGTGTCCATGATGGTGAGGTAATTTAGCAAGTGTCCATGTTGGTTAGTTTATTTAGCGAGTGTCCATGTTGGTTAGGTTATTTAGTGAGTGTCCATGATGGTTAGGTTATTTAGCGAGTTGTCCATGATGGTTAGGTTATTTAGCGAGTGTCCATGATGGTGAGGTAATTTAGCAAGTGTCCATGTTGGTTAGTTTATTTAGCGAGTGTCCATGTTGGTTAGGTTATTTAGCGAGTGTCGATGATGGTTAGGTTATTTAGTGAGTGTCCATGATGGTTAGGTTATTTAGCGAGTTGTCCCTGATGGTTAGGTTATTTAGCGATTGTCCAAGATGGTTAAGTTATTTAGCGAGTGTCCAAGATGGTTAAGTTACTTATCGAGTGTCCATATTGGTTAAGTTATTTATTGAGTATCCATGGTGGTTAGGTTATTTAGCGAGTGTCCATGATGGTTAGGTTATTTAGTGAGTGTCCATGATGGTTAGGTTATTTAGCGAGTTGTCCCTGATGGTTAGGTTACTTATCGAGTGTCCATGTTGGTTAAGTTATTTATCGAGTATCCATGATGGTTAGGTTATTTAGCGAGTGTCCAAGATGGTTAGGTTATTTAGCGAGTGTCCATGTTGGTTAGGTTATTTAGCGAGTGTCCATGATGGTTAGGTTATTTAGCAGTGTCCATGATGGTTAGGTTATTTAGCGAGTGTCCATGATGGTTAGGTTATTTAGCGAGTGTCCATGATGGTTAGGTTATTTAGCGAGTGTCCATGTTGGTTAGGTTATTTAGCGATTGTCCAAGATGGTTAAGTTATTTAGCGAGTGTCCAAGATGGTTAAGTTACTTATCGAGTGTCCATATTGGTTAAGTTCTTTATCGAGTATACATGATGGTTAGGTTATTTAGCGAGTGTCCATGATGGTTAGGTTATTTAGCGAGTGTCTATGTTGTTTAGGTTATTTAGCGAGTGTCCAAGATGGTTAAGTTATTTAGCGAGTGTCCAAGATGGTTAAGTTACTTATCGAGTGTCCATATTGGTTAAGTTATTTATCGAGTATCCATGATGGTTAGGTTATTTAGCGAGTGTCCATGTTGGTTAGGTCATTTTGCAAGTATCCATGATGGTTAGGTTATTTAGCGAGTGTCCATGATGGTTAGGTTATTTAGCGAGTGTCTATGTTGTTTAGGTTATTTAGCGAGTGTCCAAGATGGTTAAGTTATTTAGCGAGTGTCCAAGATGGTTAAGTTACTTATCGAGTGTCCATATTGGTTAAGTTATTTATCGAGTATCCATGTTGGTTAGGTTATTTAGTGAGTGTCCATAATGGTTAGGTTATTTAGCGAGTTGTCCAAGATGGTTAAGTTATTTAGCGAGTGTCCATGTTGGTTAGGTTATTTAGTGAGTGTCTATGATGGTTAGGTTATTTTGCAAGTGTCCATGATGGTTAGGTTATTTAGCGAGTGTCCATGTTGGTTAGGTTATTTAGCGAGTTGTCCCTGATGGTTAGGTTACTTATCGAGTGTCCATGTTGGTTAAGTTATTTATCGAGTATCCATGATGGTTAGGTTATTTAGCGAGTGTCCATGATGGTGAGGTAATTTAGCAAGTGTCCATGTTGGTTAGTTTATTTAGCGAGTGTCCATGTTGGTTAGGTTATTTAGTGAGTGTCCATGATGGTTAGGTTATTTAGCGAGTTGTCCATGATGGTTAGGTTATTTAGCGAGTGTCCATGATGGTGAGGTAATTTAGCAAGTGTCCATGTTGGTTAGGTTATTTAGCGAGTGTCCATGTTGGTTAGGTTATTTAGCGAGTGTCGATGATGGTTAGGTTATTTAGTGAGTGTCCATGATGGTTAGGTTATTTAGCGAGTTGTCCCTGATGGTTAGGTTATTTAGCGATTGTCCAAGATGGTTAAGTTATTTAGCGAGTGTCCAAGATGGTTAAGTTACTTATCGAGTGTCCATATTGGTTAAGTTATTTATTGAGTATCCATGGTGGTTAGGTTATTTAGCGAGTGTCCATGATGGTTAGGTTATTTAGTGAGTGTCCATGATGGTTAGGTTATTTAGCGAGTTGTCCCTGATGGTTAGGTTACTTATCGAGTGTCCATGTTGGTTAAGTTATTTATCGAGTATCCATGATGGTTAGGTTATTTAGCGAGTGTCCAAGATGGTTAGGTTATTTAGCGAGTGTCCATGTTGGTTAGGTTATTTAGCGAGTGTCCATGATGGTTAGGTTATTTAGCAGTGTCCATGATGGTTAGGTTATTTAGCGAGTGTCCATGATGGTTAGGTTATTTAGCGAGTGTCCATGATGGTTAGGTTATTTAGCGAGTGTCCATGTTGGTTAGGTTATTTAGCAAGTGTCCATGTTGGTTAGGTTATTTAGCGAGTGTCCATGATGGTTAGGTTATTTAGCAGTGTCCATGATGGTTAGGTTATTTAGCGATTGTCCAAGATGGTTAGGTTATTTAGCAGTGTCCATGATGGTTAGGTTATTTAGCGAGTGTCCATGATGGTTAGTTAATTTAGCGAGTGTCCATGTTGGTTAGGTTATTTAGCAGTGTCCATGATGGTTAGGTTATTTAGCGAGTGTCCATGATGGTCAGGTTATTTAGCAGTGTCCATGATGGTTAGGTTATTTAGCGAGTGTCCATGATGGTTAGGTTATTTAGTGAGTGTCCATGATGGTCAGATTATTTAGCAGTGTCCATGATGGTTAGGTTATTTAGCGAGTGTCCATGATGGTTAGTTAATTTAGCGAGTGTCCATGATGGTTAGGTTATTTAGGGATTGTCCATGATGGTTAAGTTATTTAGCGAGTGTCCATGTTGGTTAGGTTATTTAGCGAGTGTCCATGTTGGTTAGGTTATTTAGCGAGTGTCCATGATGGTTAGGTTATTTAGCGAGTGTCCATGTTGGTTAGGTTATTTAGCGAGTGTCCATGTTGGTTAGGTTATTTAGCGAGTGTCCATGATGGTTAGGATATTTAGCGAGTGTCCATGATGGTTAGGTTATTTAGCGAGTGTCCATGTTGGTTAGGTTATTTATTGAGTGTCCATGATGGTTAGGTTATTTAGTGAGTGTCCATGATGGTGAGGTTATTTAGCGAGTGTCCATGTTGGTTAGGTTATTTAGCGAGTGTCCATGATGGTTAGGTTATTTAGCGAGTGTCCATGATGGTGAGGTTATTTAGCGAGTGTCCATGATGGTTAGGTTATTTAGCGAGTGTCCATGTTGGTTAGGTTATTTAGCGAGTGTCCATGTTGGTTAGGTTTTTTAGCGAGTGTCCATGTTGGTATGTATGTTGAACTTCTTTCACACCTTACAGAGCCAACTATGCTCATCGAAGGACAACTTACTAAGCTCAAAAAGCAGTTCTAAATTAAATTTATTTTCAATGTAGATTTTAAAAATGCGTAGCTCCAGTGAATTCCTAATATCGGAAGGAAAAACATTCCAGATGGATGCAAAAGTGCATCTGAAAGCGTGCAATGCAGAGACCGTCTTTATTCGATGACTAGCCAAAAGGTGCCGCGAGGATGACCAGAGTTTGCATGATAATGTCAGCAAGGTATTGAGGTTCATTTGTGGCAAGCGCTTTGTATGTAATGAGTGCAACCTTATAATTCATAATAAATGTTTTTGGGTTAGATCGCGTTCTTTATAAATGTGTCGTAACCCTCCACCACCCGACACGGCCAATCAGCAAAAAAGTGTCACGTTGACAAAAGACAAATAGTTCACTACTTTAGCCCACCGGTGTGTTGAAGAGTGAATCCACAAGATCTACAGTTTTAGTACGACGTTTCACCAGTAATTACATCCAGCATCATCGGGCAATTCGCCAGAATGGTGAAGCCCTCACTTGCTCCTGGTCTTATAATGTATGAGTTCGGCAACAGGAAGCCAATGCAGTTCTGTGAGCATTGGACAGACATGGTCGGATCTTGCAGTACCCGTCATGATGCCTGCCAAAAAATGTTGTACTCGCTGCAGCTTGGTAATGTTTTTGCCAGATGTGCCAGAGAGAAGTGAGTCGGAATTATCGAGCCCTAACCCCTGAACCCTAACCCCAACCCCTAACCCCAACCCCTAACCCCTAACCTCTAACCCTAACACCTAACCCCTAATCCTAACCCTTTCCATAACCCTAACACAATATTGTCCAAAAGCGGCATCGTTTAGTATGACAATTTGCTTTTTGGCCAAAAAAGGAATGCAGATTTTCTTCCTGTCAGGTGAAAATTTTATTTCGATATTTTCAATGTTGTACGTCATACGTAGCATACTACAGCCAACACAATGGAGGAATGCACTTGTTGTTGAAACATGAAGCTATGGAAATTTGGTAAATTTTGGCAAAAAAACTGCATAGGTTGGTATGCTGTTTTATTTTTGTGATTTGAAAATGTAATCGTAAAATTTCCCACTTTTTTGCGTAATATATAGGATCCTAAGGCTAAACACAACCAAGGAATGCATTTTTTATTAAAAAATAAAACTATAAAAACTGGGCCAATTTTGCCAAAAAAACGGCATAGGTTAAGTGTGCTGATTTGTTTTTTTATACTTGAAATTTTCATGGTGAAATGTCCCACTTTTAATGTAATATATAGCATACTAAGGCTAAATACAAAGGAGGAATTAACTTTTGTCGAAAAATAAAGCTGAAAAAGTTTGGCCAGATTCAGCCAAAAACGGCATAGGTTAGTATGCCGATTTTCTTATTTTTACTTTAAAATTTAATGGTGAAATTTCCCACTTTTTTACGCAATACAGAGCATACTAATGCTAAACAAAATGGAGGCATTAACTTCTTGGAAAATGAAGCTGTGAAAATAATGCAAATTTTGCCCAAAAACGGCATGGGTTGTGCTGATTTTCTTTTTTGGTACGTGAACATTTAATAATAATATGTTCAACTTTAAATCAAATACATATACTAAGGGTAAATACAATGGAGGAATTGACTTTTTCATGGAAAATGTAGCTATGAAAATGTGGCACATTTTGGCAAAAAACTGAATAGGTGCCCTAACCCTAACCCCTACCCCCCTAAACCTAAACCCTAACCCGTGACCCTTACCCCTAACCTAAACCATAACCCTTAATCCTAACCCCTACCCCAACCCCCTAAACCTAAACCCTAATCCTAACCCCTAATCCTAACCCTAATCCATGCTTTTAAACGCATCTCAGCGAGATGAGTTGAATCGTATATGGCGCGACTCTGTCGAGTAGAGTCGAAGGGCAAACACCACTTGCTTGTGTGACTTGTGGAACCGGGGCGGCATTTGCATTGACGTCAATGATGGGTGTGATTGTTGCCGATTTGTAGCGCACTCTTTGGGAATGCAGTGCGTTTCACTACTTCAGCACCGATGTTCACCAAATATTCAACTGTGTAAACGTATGGGACAGCTTGGGATGTCAATGCAGTAGTTTGTTACTTGAAAATCCGTGAAAAAATAAAGAATTGCAGTGCAAATCGGCCAGTTTCGTTTTTATTACCGGCCGTTGACGTGTTACTTGTGCCCTCTGGTGGACACGTGCAGTACCACAACCATTCAATTCGTGGTTACGTCTGCTATGTGGTGGACATGTGCAGTACAGGCCAACACAGTAGGCCAGCAGTTTCCGCTGTCAGACGTCACCCGCGCATTCCCCGCAGTTGTGAGTCGCTGGTGCTGCGGTGTCCTGGCGTTAGTGCCAAGCGCGGTTGGCTGCAATGAAGCCGTGAAGACACCGCACAGTGCCACTGCTGCTCTTAGCGCGACAGGCACTGCATTTGTACCATGTGACCACACGGTGGCGATACAGCACCATGTTGTTTAAGTTGTTTAGCGAGTGCCCATAATGGTTAGGTTATTTAGCGAGTGTACATGTTGGTTAAGTTGTTTTAGCAAGTGTCCATGATAGGTTATTTAGTGAGTGTCCATGATGGTGAGGTTATTTAGCGAGTGTCCATGATGGTTAGGTTATTTAGCGAGTGTCCATGATGGTTAGGTTATTTAGCGAGTGTCCATGATGGTTAGTTTATTTAGCGAGTGTCCATGATGAATCCTTGCAGTCACGAAAGCTTTAAATCGAAATTTAACCGCCTCTACGGGGAAGGATTCCGCACAACCTTAAGATCATTCAACAGACTCCGGGATAAGAAGGCTCAACTAATCGAGTCTCTCACCTTTCTGAAGAGATGCCGCGACTCTAACCCTAACCCTAAACCCTAACCCTAACCCCTAACCCCTAACCCTAAACCCTAACCCTAACCCCTAACCCTAAACCCTAACCCAAACCCTAAACCCTAACCCTATCCCTAACCCCTAACCCTAACCCCTAACCCCTAACCCCTAATCCTAACCCTAAACCCTAACCCTAACCCTAAACCCTAATCCTAACCCTAACCCCTAACCCTAACCCTAAACCCTAACTCTTAACCCTAACCCCTAACCCCTAACCCTAACCCCTAACCCTAACCCTAATCCCTAATCCCTAACCCTAAATCCTAACCCTAACCCTAACCCCTAACCCTAACCCTTAACCTAACTATAAACCTAACCCTAACCCCTAACCCCCAACCCTACCCATAACCCCTAACCCCTAACCCTAAACCCTAACCCTAAACCCTAACCCTAGCCCTAACCCTAACCCTAACCCCTAACCCTAAACCCTAACCCTAACCCCTAACCCGTAACCCTAACCCTAACGCTAACCCTAACCCTTAACCCTAACCCCTAACCCTAAACCCTAACCCCTAACGCTAACCCTAACCCTAAACCCTAACCCTAACCCTAAAACCCTAACCCTAACCCTAAAACCCTAACTCTAACCCTAACCCTAACCCGTGACCCTTACCCCTAACCCAATCCCTAACCCCTACCCCTAACCCCTAATCCTAACCCTAATCCATATGCCTTTAAAAGCATCTCAGCGAGATGAGTTGAATCGTATATGGCGCGACTCTGTCGAGTAGAGTCGAAGGGCAAACACCACTTGCTTTTCTGACTTGTGGAACCGGGGCGGCAATTGCATTGAAGTCAATGATGGGTGTGATTGTGGCCGATTTGTAGCGCACTGTTTGGGAATGCAGTGCGTTTCACTACTTCAGCACCGATGTTCACCAAATATTCAACTGTGTAAACGTATAGGACAGCTTGGGATGTCAATGCAGTAGTTTGTTACTTGAAAATCCGTGAAGAAATAAAGAATTGCAGTGCAAATCGGCCAGTTTCGTTTTTATTACCGGCGCTTGACGTGTTACTTGTGCCCTCTGGTGGACACGTGCAGTACCACAACCATCCAATTCGTGGTTACGTCTGCTATGTGGTGGACATGTGCAGTACAGGCCAACACAGTAGGTCAGCAGTTGCCGCTGTCAGACGTCACCCGCGCATTCCCCGCAGTTGTGAGTCGCTGGTGCTGCGGTGTCCTGGAGTTAGTGCCAAGCGCGGTTGGCTGCAATGAAGCCGTGAAGACACCGCACAGTGCCACTGCTGCTGTTAGCGCGCCGAGGCACTGCAGTTGCACCATGTGACCACACGGTGGCGATACAGCACCATGTTGGTTAAGTTGTTTAGCGAGTGTCCATAATGGTTAGGTTATTTAGCGCGTGTCCATGATGGTGAGGTCATTTAGCGAGTGTCCATGATGGTTAGGTTATTTAGCGAGTGTCCATGATGGTGAGGTTATTTAACGAGTGTCCATTTGGTTAGGTTATTTAGCGAGTGTCCATGTTGGTTAGGTTATTTAGTGAGTGTCCATGATGGTGAGGTAATTTAGTGAGTGTCCATGTTGGTTAGGTTATTTAGCGAGTGTCCATGTTGGTTAGGTTATTTAGCGAGTGTCCATGATGGTGAGGTAATTTAGTGAGTGTCCATGATGGTTAGGTCATTTAGCGAGTGTCCATGTTGGTTAGGTTATTTAGCGAGTTTTCATGTTGGTTAGGTTATTTAGCGAGTGTCCACGATGGTTAGGTTTTTTAGCGAGTGTCCATGTTGGTGTGTATGTTGAACTTCTTTCACACCGTACAGAGCCAACTATGCTCATCGAAGGACAACTTACTAAGCTCAAAAAGCAGTTCTAAAGAAAATTTATTTTCAATATAGATTTTAAAAATGCGTAGCTCCAGTGACTTCCTAATATCTGAAGGAAAAACATTCCAGATGGATGCAAAAGTGCATCTGAAAGCGTGCAATGCAGAGACCGTCTTTATTCGATCACTAGCCAAAAGGTGCCGCGAGGATGACCAGAGTTTGCGTGATAATGTCAGCAAGGTATTGAGGTTCATTTGTGGCAAGCGCTTTGTATGTAATGAGTGCAACCTTATAATTCATAATAAAGGTTTTTGGGTTAGATCGCGTTATTTATAAATGTGTCGTAACCCTCCACCACCTGACACGGCCAATCAGCAAAAAAGTGTCACGTTGACAAAAGACAAATAGTTCACTACTTTAGCCCACCGGTGTGTTGAAGAGTGAATCCACAAGATCTACAGTTTTAGTACGACGTTTCACTGGTAATTACATCCAACATCATCGGGCAATTCGCCAGAATGGTGAAGCCCTCACTTGCTCCTGGTCTTATAATGTATGAGTTCGGCAACAGGAAGCCAATGCAGTTCTGTGAGCATTGGACAGACATGGTCGGATCTTGCAGTACCCGTCATGACGCCTGCCAAAAAATGTTGTACTCGCTGCAGCTTGGTAATGTTTTTGCCAGATGTGCCAGAGAGAAGTGAGTCGGAATAATCGAGCCCTAACCCCTGAACCCTAACCCCAACCCCTAACCCCAACCCCTAACCGCAACCCCTATCCCCTAACCCCTAAACCCTAACCCTAACACCTAACCCCTAATCCTAATCCTAACCCTTATCCCTAACCCTAACCCAACTTTGTCCAAAAGCGGCATCGGTTAGTATGACAATTTGCTTTTTGGCCAAAAAAGGTATGCAGATTTTCTTCCTGTCAGGTGAAAATTTTATTTCGATATTTTCAATGTTGTACGTCATACGTAGCATACTACAGCCGACACAAAGGAGGAATGCACTTGTTGTTGAAACATAAAGCTATGGAAATTTGGTAAATTTTTTCAAAAAAAACTGCATAGGTTGGTATGCTGTTTTATTTTTGAGATTTGAAAATGTAATCGTAAAATTTCCCACTTTTTTGCGTAATATATAGGATCCTAAGGCTGAACACAACCAAGGAATGCACTTTTTATTCAAAAATAAAACTATAAAAACTGGGCCAATTTTGCCAAAAAACGGCATAGGTTAGTGTGCCGATTTGCTTTTTTATACTTGAAATTTTCATGGTGAAATGTCCGACTTTTAATGTAATATATAGCAGACTAAGGCTAAATACAAAGGAGGAATTAACTTTTGTCGAAAAATAAAGCTGAATAAGTTTGGCCAATTTTGGCCAAAAACAGCATAGGTTAGTATGCCGATTTTCTTATTTTTCCTTAAAAATTTCATGCTAAAATTTCACACTTTTTACGTAGTATATAGGATACTAAGGCATAACACACCCGAGGATTGCACTTTTGTAAACAACAAAAACTTAAAATTTGGCCAACATTGGCCAAAACGGCATAGGTTAGTATGGGGATTTTCTTTTTGTGGGACATGAACATTTCTAATACATAGCATACTAATGTAGTGAGAGAGCACGCCGACATACGGAGGGCTGCATAGGCATTGCCGCATCGGTCATAGCCAATCAGGGCTACGGGTTCGATCTGGGCCAAAGTTCATGGGCGGAGCTCAGGGGTACACGCGGGAACGATCGAGAAGGTTCTGAAGGGGGCGTGGTTAGAGGCGGAGCGAAGCCCCGCCTCTAACCACGCCCCCCTTCCAGGAGGATATAAGGAGAGGCAGGAAGAGGACTCGGGGTCGGTGTGGAAGCCTGGGTCCGGACTGCATCTCGTCAGCCACCGACCACGTGGCAGCCTCGAGCGAAGCTCTCCTGACTCCGCGGGGAAGCGAGAGCGAGGGAATCTGTGTGGGAATGGAGGAGCAGTGAGCGCGTGCATGAGGCAAGAGAGAGAGGGAGGGAGGGTGACCTTCTAAGAGAGTGCAGAGCCGAGCAGTCATCACTAATAAAGGAAAGACGCAAATCTCAACGTGTCATGGAAGT
This sequence comes from Petromyzon marinus, assembly GCF_048934315.1. Lineage (NCBI taxonomy): Eukaryota > Metazoa > Chordata > Hyperoartia > Petromyzontiformes > Petromyzontidae > Petromyzon > Petromyzon marinus. The sequence goes on along the minus strand of NW_027423411.1, from coordinate 41,375 downwards.
CGTTTATTAAATTAAGGCGAAATAAAATGGAGGAATTAACTTTTTGTCGGAAACTAAAGCTGTGAAAGTTTGGCCAGTTTCAGCCAAAAACGGCATAGGTTAGTATGCCGATTTTCTTATTTTTACTTTAAAATTTAATGGTGAAATTTCCCACTTTTTTACGTAATAAAGAGCATACTAATGCTAAACAAAATGGAGGAATTAACTTCTTGGAAAATGAAGCTGTGAAAATTATGCAAATTTTGCCCAAAAACAGCATGGGTTGTGCTGATTTTCTTTTTTGGTACGTGAACATTTAATAATAATATGTTAAACTTTAAATCAAATACATATCATACTAAGGGTAAATACAATGGAGAAATTAACTTTTTCATGGAAAATGTAGCTATGAAAATGTGGCACATTTTGGCAAAAAACTGAATAGGTGCCCTAACCCTAACCCCTAATCCAAATCCATATGCCTTTAAACGCGTCTCAGCGAGATGAGTTGAATCGTTTATGGCGTGACTGTCAAGTAGAGTCGAAGGGCAAACACCACTTGCTTGTGTGACTTGTGGAACCGGGGCGGCATTTGCATTGAAGTCAATGATGGGTGTGATTGTTGCCGATTTGTAGCGCACTCTTTGGGAATGCAGTGAGTTTCACTACTTCAGCACCGATGTTCACCAAATATTCAACTGTGTAAACGTATGGGACAGCTTGGGATGTCAATGCAGTAGTTTGTTACTTGAAAATCCGTGAAGAAATAAAGAATTGCAGTGCAAATCGGCCAGTTTCGTTTTTATTACCGGAGCTTGACGTGTTACTTGTGCCCTCTGGTGGACACGTGCAGTACCACAACCATTCAATTCGTGGTTACGTCTGCTATGTGGTGGACATGTGCAGTACAGGCCAACACAGTAGGCCAGCAGTTGCCGCTGTCAGACGTCACCCGCGCATTCCCCGCAGTTGTGAGTCGCTGGTGCTGCGGTGTCCTGGCGTTAGTGCCAAGCGCGGTTGGCTGCAATGAAGCCGTGAAGACACCGCACAGTGCCACTGCTGCTGTTAGCGCGCCAGGCACTGCAGTTGCACCATGTGACCACACGGTGGCGATAAAGCACCATGTTGGTTAAGTTGTTTAGCGAGTGTCCATAATGGTTAGGTTATTTAGCGAGTGTACATGTTGGTTAAGTTGTTTTAGCGAGTGTCCATGTTGGTTAGGTTATTTAGCGAGTGTCCATGTTGGTTAGGTTATTTAGCGAGTGTCCATTTGGTTAGGTTATTTAGCGAGTGTCCATGTTGTTTAGGTTATTTAGTGAGTGTCCATGATGGTGAGGTAATTTAGTGAGTGTCCATGATGGTTAGGTTATTTAACGAGTGTCCATGTTGGTTAGGTTATTTAGCGAGTGTCCATGTTGGTTAGGTTATTTAGCGAGTGTCCATGTTGGTTAGGTTATTTAGTGAGTGTCCATGATGGTGAGGTAATTTAGTGAGTGTCCATGTTGATTAGGTTATTTAGTGAGTGTCCATGTTGGTTAGGTTATTTAGCGAGTGTCCATGTTGGTTAGGTTATTTAGCGAGTGTCCATGTTGGTTAGGTTATTTATTGAGTGTCCATGATGGTGAGGTTATTTAGCGAGTGTCCATGATGGTGAGGTCATTTAGCGAGTGTCCATGTTGGTTAGGTTATTTAGCGAGTTTCCATGTTGGTTAGGTTATGTAGCGAGTGTCCATGATGGTTAAGTTTTTTAGCGAGTGTCCATGTTGGTGTGTATGTTGAACTTCTTTCACACCGTACAGAACCAACTATGCTCATCGAAGGACAACTTACTAAGCTCAAAAAGCAGTTCTAAAGAAAATTTATTTTCAATATAGATTTTAAAAATGCGTAGCTCCAGTGACTTCCTAATATCGGAAGGAAAAACATTCCAGATGGATGCAAAACTGCATCTGAAAGCGTGCAATGCAGAGACCATCTTTATTCGATGACTAGCCAAAAGGTGCCGCGAGGATGACCAGAGTTTGCGTGATAATGTCAGCAAGGTATTGAGGTTCATTTGTGGCAAGCGCTTTGTATGTAATGAGTGCAACCGTATAATTCATAATAAAGGTTTTTGGGTTAGAATCGCGTTCTTTATAAATGTGTCGTAACCCTCCACCACCCGACACGGCCAATCAGCAAAAAAGTGTCACGTTGACAAAAGACAAATAGTTCACTACTTTAGCCCACCGGTGTGTTGAAGAGTGAATCCACAAGATCTACAGTTTTAGTACGACGTTTCACTGGTAATTACATCCAGCATCAGTCGATGCTGGGTGTGATTGTTGCCGATTTGTAGCGCACTCTTTGGGAATGCAGCGCGTTTCACTACTTCAGCACCGATGTTCACCAAATATTCAACAGAGGAAACGTATGGGACAGCTTGGGATGTCAATGCAGTAGTTTGTTACTTGAAAATCCGTGAAGAAATAAAGAATTGCAGTGCAAATCGGCCAGTTTCGTTTTTATTACCGGCGCTTGACGTGTTACTTGTGCCCTCTGGTGGACACGTGCAGTACCACAACCATTCAATTCGTGGTTACGTCTGCTATGTGGTGGACATGTGCAGTACAGGCCAACACAGTAGGCCAGCAGTTGCCGCTGTCAGACGTCACCCGCGCATTCCCCGCAGTTGTGAGTCGCTGGTGCTGCGGTGTCCTGGCGTTAGTGCCAAGCGCGGTTGGCTGCAATGAAGCCGTGAAGACACCGCACAGTGCCACTGCTGCTGTTACCGCGACAGGCACTGCATTTGTACCATGTGACCACACGGTGGCGATACAGCACCATGTTGTTTAAGTTGTTGAGCGAGTGCCCATAATGGTTAGGTTATTTAGCGAGTGTACATGTTGGTTAAGTTGTTTTAGCAAGTGTCCATGATAGGTTATTTAGTGAGTGTCCATGATGGTGAGGTTATTTAGCGAGTGTCCATGATGGTTAGGTTATTTAGCGAGTGTCCATGATGGTTAGGTTATTTAGCGAGTGTCCATGATGGTTAGTTTATTTAGCGAGTGTCCATGATGAATCCTTGCAGTCACGAAAGCTTTAAATCGAAATTTAACCGCCTCTACGGGGAAGGATTCCGCACAACCTTAAGATCATTCAACAGACTCCGGGATAAGAAGGCTCAACTAATCGAGTCTCTCACCTTTCTGAAGAGATGCCGCGACTCTAACCCTAACCCTAAACCCTAACCCTAACCCCTAACCCTAACCCCTAACCCTAAACCCTAACCCTAACCCCTAACCCTAAACCCTAACCCAAACCCTAAACCCTAACCCTATCCCTAACCCCTAACCCTAACCCCTAATCCTAACCCTAAACCCTAACCCTAACCCTAAACCCTAATCCTAACCCTAACCCCTAACCCTAACCCTAAACCCTAACTCTTAACCCTAACCCCTAACCCTAACCCCTAACCCTAATCCCTAATCCCTAACCCTAAATCCTAACCCTAACCCTAACCCCTAACCCTAACCCTTAACCTAACTATAAACCTAACCCTAACCCCTAACCCCCAACCCTACCCATAACCCCTAACCCCTAACCCTAAACCCTAACCCTAAACCCTAACCCTAGCCCTAACCCTAACCCCTAACCCTAAACCCTAACCCTAACCCCTAACCCGTAACCCTAACCCTAACGCTAACCCTAACCCTTAACCCTAACCCCTAACCCTAAACCCTAACCCCTAACGCTAACCCTAACCCTAAACCCTAACCCTAACCCTAAAACCCTAACCCTAACCCTAAAACCCTAACTCTAACCCTAACCCTAACCCGTGACCCTTACCCCTAACCCAATCCCTAACCCCTACCCCTAACCCCTAATCCTAACCCTAATCCATATGCCTTTAAAAGCATCTCAGCGAGATGAGTTGAATCGTATATGGCGCGACTCTGTCGAGTAGAGTCGAAGGGCAAACACCACTTGCTTTTCTGACTTGTGGAACCGGGGCGGCAATTGCATTGAAGTCAATGATGGGTGTGATTGTGGCCGATTTGTAGCGCACTGTTTGGGAATGCAGTGCGTTTCACTACTTCAGCACCGATGTTCACCAAATATTCAACTGTGTAAACGTATAGGACAGCTTGGGATGTCAATGCAGTAGTTTGTTACTTGAAAATCCGTGAAGAAATAAAGAATTGCAGTGCAAATCGGCCAGTTTCGTTTTTATTACCGGCGCTTGACGTGTTACTTGTGCCCTCTGGTGGACACGTGCAGTACCACAACCATTCAATTAGTGGCTACGTCTGCTATGTGGTGGACATGTGCAGTACAGGCCAACACAGTAGGACAGCAGTTGCCGCTGTCAGACGTCACCCGCGCATTCCCCGCAGTTGTGAGTCGCTGGTGCTGCGGTGTCCTGGCGTTAGTGCGAAGCGCGGTTGGCTGCAATGAAGCCGTGAAGACACCGCACAGTGCCACTGCTGCTGTTAGCGCGCCAGGCATTGCAGTTGTACCATGTGCCACACGGTGGCGATACAGCACCATGATGGTTAGGTTATTTAGCGAGTGTCCATGATGGTTAGGTTATTTAGCGAGTGTACATGTTGGTTAGGTTATTTAGCGAGTGTCCATGATGGTGAGGTTATTTAGCGAGTGTCCATGATGGTTAGTTAATTTAGTGAGTGTCCATGATTGTTAGTTAATTTAGCGAGTGTTCATGATGGTTAGGTTATTAAGCGAGTGTCCATGTTGGTGCGGAGAAAGGACAACAAACTAAGCACAAAAGCAGTTCTCAAGAAAATGTATTTTCAATCTAGATTTTAAAAATGCATAGCTCCAGTGACTTCCTAATATCAGAAGAACATTCCAAATGGCTGCAGAAGTGCATCTGAAAACGTGCAATGCAGCGATCGTCTTTATTCGATGACTAGCCAAAAGCTGCAGCGAGGATAACCAGAGTTTGCATGAGCGTTTATGCTCTTTGATGATACCAGCAAGGTATTGTGGTTCATTTGTGGCAAGCGCTTTGTATGTAATGGGGGCAACCTTATAATGAATGAGTTCGGGAACAGGAAGCCAATGCAGTTCAGTGAGCACTGGACAAACATGGTCGGATTTTGCAGTACCCGTCATGACGCCTGCCAAAGAATTTTGTACATGCTGCAGCTTGGCAATGTTTTTGCCATATGTGCCTAACTCCTAACCTTAAACCCTAACCCTAACCGCTAACCTTGACCCCTAACCCCTAACCCTAACCTCTAACCCTACCCATAACCCTAACAGCTAACCTTAACAGCTAACCTTAAACCCTAACCCCGAACGCTAACTCCTAACCATAACCCTCTAACCCTAAAAATTAACCCTAACCCCTAACCCTATCCCAAACCCGAATCCAAATGAACCCTAACCACTAACCCTACCCTAGCCCTAACCCCTAACCCTAACCACCACCATAACCCCTAACCCTGAGCCTAACCCTAACACTTAACCCTAACCCCTAACCCCAACTCTAAACCAATTTTAGCCAAAAACCACGTAGGTTAGTATGCCGATTTCTGTTTGGGACGTGAACATTTCATAGTGAAATTTTCCACTTTTAATCTAATATATAGCATACTAAGGCTAAATATAATGGAGGAATTCACTTTTGTTTAAAAATAAAGCTTCGAAAGTTTGGCCAATTTTGGCCAAAACAGCATAGGTTAGTATGCCGATAAACTTTTTTATATTCGAAAATTTCATGGATAAAATTCCCCACTTTTTTACGTAATATATAGGATACTAAGGCTAAACACAACCAATGAATGTCTTTTTGTTGAAAAATAAAACTAGGAAAATTGGGCCAAATTTGCCAAAAAACGGCAGATTTTTTTTTTATGGACGTGAAAATTTCATCGTGAAATGTCACCACCGGTGTGCTGGAGAGCCAAGCCACAACATCTACAAAGTGCTGTTCATAGTGAGCAGCACCCATGGAGGTCGTCACGGCACACGAGGGGGTGGCTGGACAGCACCACGCCCGAACGACGCTCGTCTCAACAGCAGCGATGATTACACACCGCACCGGCTACTCGTTTGTGTGTGTGCGCAGACAAACACAGTGTACACACACACACAGTGTACAAACACACACAGTGTACACACACGCAGTGTACACACACAGTGTACACACACGCAGTGTACACACACAGTGTACACACACGCAGTGTACACACAGTGCGTGTACACACACAGTGCGTACACACACATAGTGTACACACACATAGTGTACACACAATAATGTCCACGTTGTTGTTGCTGAGTCTGAAATCAGCTTGTGAAAGTCGAAGTGCCGCAATGAGCCCATCCCTCATGACACAACCGGAAGAAAATCCCAGCTTGGACACTTTTAAAGGTATCGAGGTGAAATATGAAGAGGTGAAGGTGAAATGTGAAGAAGTGATGGTGAAGAGCGAAAAAGTGAAGGTCAAATGTGAAGATGAAGATTCAACTCCAAAATCGGACCTTCACATCGATGGAGGCAACGTGAATCAGGAGGAGAATTCTGACTGTGAGGCAGAGCGAGGCAACTCCCAGCAGTTTGTGGAAGTGGAGGTGTGGGTGGACTTCCTCCGAGACAATACAAAGTCAAATGGAGACCCGGTATATGTGTAAGGCAGAGACGATGTCGCTCCAATAGATGCACCTTTGTCACAGGCCTTTAATGACAAGAATGAAGTTGAACACTCAATTCCTAGGTTCAACCTACAGGGTAAGAGCGGCCAGTCTTTGTGGACCTGTGGGTTGGGTAGATCTCGAACCATGAGCGAGAGCCAATAAGCTCCCAAGCATTCACAAGGTTTTAATAATTCCATTTATATGGTGCTTGCTTAATCGCCTCTGGCAATTTGGAGTTTTGTATCGTATCTCGTCTCAAAAACTCAAAGAGCATCCCCAAGTAGCAGCTGCCCCTGTGTGGCACAAGGTGGTGGCCCTGCACTGGCCTGCATGTGGACAAGAGCCTGTCAGTAGGGGGCGATGGTTGATGTGGCATCTCAGTTGTGGAGTTTGTAGGTAATGTTTAGAATTTGATACATTTTTACCCAAACGCCAGCATGCAATGGCCTACTCGTTTAGAATGACAATAGTATGTTGTACATTCACTGTTAAGCAGACGATGCGTATTTTTAAAAATATCTTCTTGTTAATACGATGTAACCTGATGCAGTATATTTCAGTGCAGTAATAAAATTTTGTTAAAATGACTCAATAATTTATAATGAATACTTGTCTGATTGTGTGCGTACATGTAACATTTTGTCTATAAGGGTCAAACATTAAATAAGTGATGTTAGGACAAAGTGTGTTTTGGAAGTAACCTGTACAGATAACTCAGGTGAGACTCATTGTTCTTGTGATTCAGGTCAAAGGGTATTTTTGTGTTTTCAGGAAGCATCTCCCTCTGGAGCAACTCATTGTTTTTGAAATAGGGAGCACACTCGGATCATTCATTAGTTACACGTAGAGGAGATACATTCTCTACAACACGAATTATAATTTTGTATTACGTGTTGATGTCGATTTTGTCGAATTAGGACGAGAAATGCTCCTTGCTGTTTAACGTCTGGATGTTCACAACCAAGGGTTGAAGCAAGCCTGACCGCCTGCAGCGCCCCTCACAACCATTTACGGCCTTGGGCCAGGAAAGTCACGAAAAAAATTGCACACGAACGACGCCTCCACGCAGCTCCCGATGCTCCGTTTTGAAGTTTGAAAATGAAACAACTTTGAATTGTATTATGTTTTGAATTAGATAATTGTATTTATTCATTAAAAGCTTATTACTTGAGAACGATATTTCGTGTGAATTTTCCCTCGTCGTTAAGTAGATGGCCTTGCCGGGGGTTCGGTTCGACGCGGACTTTCAGCTGGTTGGGATCGCGGGATCGAGATGAGGCGACACAGAGCTGGCCGTGCGAGAAGACCGCCGTCTGCAGATCGATTCCAACGCGATCGAACGTCTGTCCCTGCACCTCCGTCGTTCATGCAGGGGGTCTGTAGGTTTACAGCACCTCCTGCATGAAAACGACGGAACGTGCAGCCTTCATCACAGATGAAGTTGTGCACTTATATAAAAGAGTATAGCCAGTGGGTTTTCAAAGTACCTTCGTCTTACAGAAATTAATTTTGAGTGAGCCCACCGCATTAAAACAATGCTCAGCTGAGCTGGGCGAGCCACGGTGGGTTTGGGGGGGGGGGTCACCTCATCTTTGTCACGTGACACAGCTCACGTGACTTCTGTCGCGACAATGTCTGGATGTTTTCGCCTGAGCATGACCCCTCGTGTTGCGATCGAAACGTCGCGATTTATTTTTTCTTATTTTATTTTTTCTACCTACGTGACTTTACCGCAAGAACCAAAGAGTATGAAAGATTTAAAGCTTTCGTGACTGCAGTAATTCATATTCTTAGCTCTTTCGGTAAAGTCACGTTGAAGGAAAGCAATATAATAATAAAATATATAAAACAATAAAAAATTCTCACGACGTTTCGACCATAACACAAACGGTCGTCATCAGGTGTGTCGGTTTGCATTAATTTATTTATTTTTAAACGGTGTATTTATTTATAAAAAACGTCAGCGCCACGCGCAGAGATTTGGCAGTTTGTTTAGAGGGACGAGTCCATCTATGTTCTGAGAAGAGGAGGGGGGAGACGAAAAATTAATGTATGCTGTCTGAAAGGCGCTGTAAGTGAACAATCAATTAAGACCTGAAATGGTTTATCAAATCTTTCCAATGATTGCTAAGCCAGAATCCATCTTCTCGGTTGGAATTGTCTCTGTGCTTGTTTATGTGGATAGCCTCATGAACGAATCGCTCATGGTAGCCAGATGGCTTACAAAGAACCTCTGTCTTGGAAAAGTCAATGGCATGTGAGCCTACTGAATTAGAACAATGATCTGCCACGGCCGAGGTGTTGGTCCTACCGTGTTTAAGGTCTGCTTTGTGTTCACGAATGCGGTCTGAGACATGGCGTTTGGTTTCTCCAATGTAACTACTACCACAGAGGCAACTTAGTTTGTAGACACCAGGGTACTGTATGTCCGGAATCACATCTTTTACAGACAGAACCAGATCACGGATTTTATGTAATGTGTTGAAACGGACCTGGATCTTGTGTTTATTCAAGATTTTGGAGATCTTTTTGTGATCCCCGCAAGTAAGTATGTATTGGTTAAGCAATGTCTCACCAGGGGGGGGGTACCTCAGTGTTTAGTTCTTGATGAACCAAGTCTTCAATGATTGCGATAGTGTCAGGTATAGGAACTTTGGTGAATAAGGAAACTAGATCAAAACTGACAAGCAGGTCGTCTGGGGACAGGGAAATACCCTTGATTGTCGTTACCAGGTGAGTAGAATTTTGTACCGCAGAGGTGGTTTTTCAAGTGAAAGGACACAGGATTTCAGACAAAAAACGAGCCAGTTTGTATGTGGGGGAGTTGATAGTAGAGACGATGGGACGAAGGGGTGTATCTACTTTATGTATTTTTGGTAAGCCGTATAATCTTGGTGGCCTGGCAGCAGAAGGTTTCAACGAAAACTGTTTAGATTGATCAATTAATGCGGTTGAATCAGAAATTATTTTGTTGGTTTGTGTGACGAGGCTGTTGGTGGGATCTCTTTTTATTTTTCAGTGTGGGAGGAGAGTGTCTTGTACCCCGGAAGTGACGTCACGTGACGTCACGAGGAAACAGGAAGCTGCCGCTTTGCGTGTGAACTGAAATCCGAGGTGAGAAATTCTCATCGCGGTTGTGGTTGTGGTGGTTGTTGTGGTGGTGGTGGTTGTGGTGGTGGTGGTTGTGGTGGTTGTTGTGGTGGTTGTTGTTGTGGTGGTGGTTGTTGTGGTGGTGGTTGTTGTGGTGGTTGTTGTGGTGGTGGTGGTGGTTGTTGTGGTGGTTGTTGTGGTGGTGGTTGTTGTGGTTGTTGTGGTGGTGGTTGTTGTGGTGGTTGTGGTTGTGGTGGTTGTTGTGGTGGTGGTTGTTGTGGTGGTGGTTGTGGTGGTTGTTGTTGTGGTGGTGGTTGTTGTGGTGGTGGTTGTTGTGGTGGTTGTTGTGGTGGTGGTGGTGGTTGTTGTGGTGGTTGTTGTGGTGGTGGTTGTTGTGGTGGTGGTTGTTGTGGTGGTGGTTGTTGTGGTGGTTGTGGTTGTGGTGGTTGTTGTGGTGGTGGTTGTTGTGGTGGTGGTTGTGGTGGTGGTGGTTGTTGTGGTGGTGGTTGTGGTGGTGGTGGTTGTTGTGGTGGTGGTTGTTGTGGTGGTGGTTGTTGTGGTGGTGGTTGTTGTGGTGGTGGTTGTTGTGGTGGTTGTTGTGGTGGTGGTGGTTGTTGTGGTGGTGGTTGTTGTTGTGGTGGTGGTTGTTGTGGTGGTTGTTGTGGTGGTGGTGGTGGTTGTTGTGGTGGTTGTTGTGGTGGTGGTTGTTGTGGTGGTGGTTGTTGTGGTGGTGGTTGTTGTGGTGGTGGTTGTTGTGGTGGTGGTTGTTGTGGTGGTGGTGGTTGTTGTGGTGGTTGTTGTGGTGGTGGTTGTTGTGGTGGTGGTTGTTGTGGTGGTGGTGGTTGTTGTGGTGGTTGTTGTGGTGGTGGTGGTTGTTGTGGTGGTGGTTGTTGTGGTGGTGGTTGTTGTGGTGGTGGTTGTTGTGGTGGTGGTTGTTGTGGTGGTGGTGGTTGTTGTGGTGGTTGTTGTGGTGGTTGTTGTGGTGGTGGTGGTGGTTGTTGTGGTGGTTGTTGTGGTTGTTGTGGTGGTGGTTGTTGTGGTGGTTGTGGTTGTGGTGGTTGTTGTGGTGGTGGTTGTTGTGGTGGTGGTTGTGGTGGTTGTTGTTGTGGTGGTGGTTGTTGTGGTGGTGGTTGTTGTGGTGGTTGTTGTGGTGGTGGTGGTGGTTGTTGTGGTGGTTGTTGTGGTGGTGGTTGTTGTGGTGGTGGTTGTTGTGGTGGTGGTTGTTGTGGTGGTTGTGGTTGTGGTGGTTGTTGTGGTGGTGGTTGTTGTGGTGGTGGTTGTGGTGGTGGTGGTTGTTGTGGTGGTGGTTGTGGTGGTGGTGGTTGTTGTGGTGGTGGTTGTTGTGGTGGTGGTTGTTGTGGTGGTGGTTGTTGTGGTGGTGGTTGTTGTGGTGGTTGTTGTGGTGGTGGTGGTTGTTGTGGTGGTGGTTGTTGTTGTGGTGGTGGTTGTTGTGGTGGTTGTTGTGGTGGTGGTGGTGGTTGTTGTGGTGGTTGTTGTGGTGGTGGTTGTTGTGGTGGTGGTTGTTGTGGTGGTGGTTGTTGTGGTGGTGGTTGTTGTGGTGGTGGTTGTTGTGGTGGTGGTGGTTGTTGTGGTGGTTGTTGTGGTGGTGGTTGTTGTGGTGGTGGTTGTTGTGGTGGTGGTGGTTGTTGTGGTGGTTGTTGTGGTGGTGGTGGTTGTTGTGGTGGTGGTTGTTGTGGTGGTGGTTGTTGTGGTGGTGGTTGTTGTGGTGGTGGTTGTTGTGGTGGTGGTGGTTGTTGTGGTGGTTGTTGTGGTGGTGGTTGTTGTGGTGGTGGTGGTTGTGGTGGTGGTTGTTGTGGTGGTGGTTGTTGTGGTGGTGGTGGTTGTTGTGGTGGTTGTTGTGGTGGTGGTTGTTGTGGTGGTGGTTGTTGTGGTGGTGGTTGTTGTGGTGGTGGTTGTTGTGGTGGTGGTTGTTGTGGTGGTGGTGGTTGTTGTGGTGGTTGTTGTGGTGGTGGTTGTTGTGGTGGTGGTGGTTGTGGTGGTGGTTGTTGTGGTGGTGGTTGTTGTGGTGGTGGTGGTTGTTGTGGTGGTTGTTGTGGTGGTGGTTGTTGTGGTGGTGGTTGTTGTTGTGGTGGTGGTTGTTGTGGTGGTTGTGGTGGTGGTGGTTGTTGTGGTGGTGGTTGTTGTGGTGGTTGTGGTTGTGGTGGTGGTGTTTGTTGTTGTGGTAGTGGTTGTTGTGGTGGTGGTTGTTGTGGTGGTGGTTGTGGTGGTGGTGGTGGTTGTTGTGGTGGTTGTTGTGGTGGTGGTTGTTGTGGTGGTGGTTGTTGTTGTGGTGGTGGTTGTTGTGGTGGTTGTGGTGGTGGTGGTTGTTGTGGTGGTGGTTGTTGTGGTGGTTGTGGTTGTGGTGGTGGTGGTGTTTGTTGTTGTGGTAGTGGTTGTTGTGGTGGTGGTTGTTGTGGTGGTGGTTGTGGTGGTGGTGGTGGTTGTTGTGGTGGTTGTTGTGGTGGTGGTTGTTGTGGTGGTGGTTGTGGTGGTGTTTGTTGTTGTGGTGGTGGTTGTTGTGGTGGTGTTTGTTGTTGTGGTGGTGGTTGTTGTGGTGGTGGTTGTTGTGGTGGTGGTGGTTGTTGTGGTGGTTGTGGTGGTGGTGGTTGTTGTGGTGGTGGTTGTTGTGGTGGTTGTGGTTGTGGTGGTGTTTGTTGTTGTGGTAGTGGTTGTTGTGGTGGTGGTTGTTGTGGTGGTGGTTGTGGTGGTGGTGGTGGTTGTTGTGGTGGTTGTTGTGGTGGTGGTTGTTGTGGTGGTGGTTGTGGTGGTGTTTGTTGTTGTGGTGGTGGTTGTTGTGGTGGTGGTTGTTGTGGTGGTGGTTGGTTGTTGTGGTGGTTGTTGTGGTGGTTGTTGTGGTGGTTGTTGTGGTGGTGTTTGTTGTTGTGGTGGTGGTTGTTGTGGTGGTGGTTGTTGTGGTGGTGGTTGTTGTGGTGGTGGTTGTTGTGGTGGTGGTTGTTGTGGTGGTTGTTGTGGTGGTGGTGGTTGTTGTGGTGGTGGTTGTTGTGGTGGTGGTTGTTGTGGTGGTTGTTGTGGTGGTGGTTGTTGTGGTGGTGGTTGTTGTGGTGGTTGTGGTGGTGGTTGTTGTGGTGGTGGTTGTTGTGGTGGTGGTGGTTGGTTGTTGTGGTGGTGGTTGTTGTGGTGGTGGTTGTTGTGGTGGTGGTGGTTGGTTGTTGTGGTGGTGGTTGTGGTGATCGTAATTGTATAGTGAATATACAGCAGTGTGGTACACAGTAGGGTTGGTAGAATAATACATAGTGTAATATTACAAGTCTAATATTACTCCTTGGTTTTTTCGGTAAAGTCACGTAGAAATAATAAAAAATGAAATAAAATATATAATAGCATACGACGTATCGATCGCAACACAACCAATCATCATCAGGCAGAGGAAACGCATAACCGCAGATATATACAGACCTTAAGTAGGGGGAATTAACACCGATATATCAGGGGACACGGAGAGATGGTACATCACACTAAATCAAACAGGGTTTAGCAAAAATTGGAAACTATAATAAGCAACACAAACGGTGGGTTAAAACACAATTAACACATGGTTTTGGTTGAATTCGCTGTTTCAAAGATTGTTAAATCGTAAGTTAAGTGTGAAATTTAAGATAGTGATAGAATACTTACCGTAGAGAGACCTTTGTGGGGGGTGGGTGAGACACGCGCACAGTTAAGGAGTAAAGTAAATCTGTCCCGAGGCTTTAAGAAGGCGAGCAATGTAGGAGGGCCAAGGTCCACAGACAATGGGACACAGATTTGCATGATACAAGTTATCAGGCACACAGTTGTCAGGCATCCAATGCGCAGCAGCGCACATCTAGAGGTCCCCAGGCACACAACTGCAGGCAGAGACAACACAGCGACACAAATCCAACTCAAGACACAAAGGTGGACACACCAGCAGGTATAATATTGTAATGTTTAGTAGTCTAGTTTATAACATAGTTGTAACGAAGCACAGGACAGAGAAGTGCATCGTGGCCGTTTCTCTCCCCTCCTCCGTTCCGAATATCGATGGACTCGTCCGTCTGAACAAAGCTCGCCGCTTTCCGTGGTGCTAACGTTGAGGACAAATAAACCGCCACTTTTTACGACGTGGAATTGTAACGTATAGTGACTTATTGTTAGTAGCTCAGCTGATTGGAGAGTATATTGAGAATATTGATGTAGTTTATATTTTAGTTTTTTTTATCAGTTTACTATATGGTATTCATTATATATTGTAGTTTATACCCAGTTACTTAATGTTAATAGCTCAACTTATTGGAGAATATATCGAGTACATTGATTATATTGATGTAGTTTATAATTAGTTCTTTCACATCGGTTTATTGTATGATAGTTGGGTAGTTGCAGTTGTTTAGCGTTAATATACTAAATGACTCTGTTGATATGTAAACTCTGACTTTAACATAGCCACTTCCATGACCAGTTACATGCTAATTCCTCACATTAACATGACGCTAATCTACCAGTTACATGCTAATTTCTCACCTTAACATCCTGATAATCTCTTAGTACCTTTCAGTCTAATGTTTAATATAATTTATTTGGTTGTATATAGTATCGTAATTGTATAGTGAATATACAGCAGTGTGGTACACAGTAGGGTTGGTAAAATAATACATAGTGTAATATTACAAGTCTAATGTTTTTATAATCTAAGGTATAGGGTATTGTATAGTAACGCATTGTATAATTCAATGTTGGGGTCTGCTAATGGCAGTTTATAATATAAAGATTAGTTGGAGGCATATTATACCAATTTTTTCGACATAGAAGTGTAATGTATAATGATTTATTGTTAGTAGCTCAGCTTAGTGGAGAATATATTGAGTACATTGATTATATTGATGTAGTATATATTTAGTTCTTTCACATCGGTTTATTGTATGATAGTTGGGTAGTTGCAGTTCTTTAGCGTCAATATACTAAATGCCTCTGTTGATATGTAAACTCTGACTTTAACATAGCCACTTCCATGACCAGTTACATGCTAATTCCTCACTATAACATCATGCTAATCTCCCAGTTACATGCTAATTTATGACTTTAACATCCTGCTAATCTCTCACATTAACACAGCTACTTCAATGCTAAATTATTCTGTTGATATGTAAACTCCTTTGTCTAGGCTCTCTCCTCCCACCCAGCTTAAAAGACGCTGCCAAGCTTAGCAGTGTTCATTAAGACGATGTCTTTCAGACAGTTCTGTTTCTTCACCTGAGGAAGGCTGCTTGTGTTGTGGCCGAAACTTCGTGAGAATTTTATTTGATTATTTCCCTTTTACGTGATTTTACCAAAAGAACCAAGAATGTGATTTGCTTGCTTAGTTGAGCAATCTTTGGAGGAATATAATCAACCTGGCTATGTGTTAATTGTGTGTTGACCAAGTCTCTGTGTTGCATTGGATTACATTTCTAAATTTTACTCAGTTTTATTATTGTGCTTTCTCTGTGTGTGCGCTCGTGTTATTATTATTTACTGCAATCACCAAAGCTCCAAATCTCTCATTGACACAAGGCCATAATTATAATATATTATAATAATTATAATATATATTGGGGGACACACATCCCCCCCAATAATCAAATATGCTCAAAATGTCCCCCCCCCAATATATTTCTATAAAAAATATTTTTTTTAAATAATAATTGCTATGCTATGTTAATAAAAAAACAATTTGCTAAACCTTGGCCACAAAATCTGGACTTGTCTTCATATAGCAATGCATAGATTTCTGTTAATATGATTGCGTTGTACTTTATGAATCCCTGATCTCTGCCATTACATACTATGAAACAAGAAAAGGTAAAAAAAGTGAAAACAGAGCAATGTAATACAATACACTCTTAGACATTATTGTATCAAATAAAACAAATTCCATCCCACGTGTTAGTGAAATTTGTTAATATTTTAATCAGGAAATGGCAGGAAATTAGTTTTCAAATTTACATTTTTTTCTGGGGGGGGACCCCAGACCCCCTGCAAGATTTGGTCCCCCCCAATGTTGACTCCATGGCTACGGCCTTGCATTGACTTGCTCATTTCTCTACCCCCCCTCTCTCTCTATTTAAGGCCTCGACACAGAGGCGTTGTATCTCTGTGTGCCTATGCGTGTATCTCTCTCTGTGTGTCTCTGTGTTATCTCTCTCTGTCTATGTGTCTCCGTGTCTGTGTTTTGTCTCTCTCTCAAATTGAGCAATCTTTGGAAGAACGTTATCAACCAGGTGGGGTGTTCTTGACTGTTACGTTAGCCGACTCTCTGTGTTGTATTGCAATACGTTTCTAAGTTTTCTAGGTTTGTTTTCTCTTTCACTTGTACCTGATGATGATTGCTTGTGTTGCAATCGAAACGTCGTATGCTATTTGCGCACAGCGATGGTGTACGGTGCTTTTTGTGGAATATTTTTGCTGTTTTTCCCTGGATTTCTGTTTGCACAGTCACATAGTCACTTCAAGATGTTTTCTTGTTCATGTTTTTGTTTTTTATACTCTTTGGTTTTATTCGGTAAAGTCACGTAGGTAAAAAATAAAACAACAAAAATCACGACGTTTCGGCCACAACACAAGCGGCCTTCATAAGGTGAAGGGACCAGACTGCCTCCAAGACAGTGCTGGAGTGAAACAGAGCCAGGCTCAGACCACGGCTTTTAAGCTGTGTTTGTTTTTGTTTGTTGCGTTTGCACCCAATTCAAGAGGCAAATGGCTCACAGGGCTATACCAAATAAATTAAACTGAAACTATAATTTAATTTATTTAATTTTTTCTACGTGGTTTTACCGAAAGAACCAAAGAGTATCTTGCTTTAGTTTTAATTTCTCTTCACCTAGCTCGCTACTTTGTAACTTTCTAGATATTTTGCTTGGACATGGCCTAAACGGTAAAATAGCACCACACAGCGTTTACAGAAAGCAAACGCACACACTGATGCCTATCTGAATGCAGAATCACATCATCATCCAGCTCAGAAATCCTCTCTTATCAAGACGCTCATACATTGGGCTAAAACAGTGTCAGATGGTGAGAGTCTAGTGAGAGAGATTAAACACGCTAAAGACGCACTACGACAGAATGGCTACAATAATGCTCAAATTAACAGAGCACTGAATGCCAAATCACGATCGCAAAGCAATACTGCTGAAAGCGACCAGATTGTTAAAACAATAAAAATTCCATATATCTTAGGAGTAACTGACAAATTAGCCCGTGTTTTGCAAAAGCAAAACATTACAGTAAGATTTGGTACAGTACACAAAATTCAAAAACTAGTATCTTGCACTAAAGACGCATTACCTAAACTATCAACAGAAGGTGTATATCGGATTAATTGTTCATGTGGCAGCTGCTACATTGGGCAGACGGGACGTAACATCAGCGTAAGACTAAAAGAACATCAGAGAAATATTAAATTATCTCAAACACAACTGTCGGCAGTGGCAGAACATGCTTGTCAACAAGGACACTCAATTGATTTTGACAATGTTGCAGTGGTGTGTAAAACTAATTATTACTGGCAAAGACTAATTAGAGAATCCATTGAAATTGAGAGGAACAAGAATAACTTTAATTGCTCTGACAGCTACCGGCTTAGTGTGGCCTGGAAGCGTATTATTAAATAATACACATTACATTTTGATTTAAAGAATTACTAATCTACAACTCATTACTAATCACAACCAATGACTGATTACTAATCGATTATATAATTACAATACCCCCCCCCTCCGCCTCTAATCACTGGACCTGATATGAGTTAAGTGATGACGTCACCCTGCTGCGCTATATAAAACCGGGAGCAAGCAAGGGCTTTACCATTCTGGTGAATTGCCCGATGATGCTGGATGTATTTACCAGCGAAACGTCGTGCTACTCAAACTGTAAATGTGGATTCACTCTTCAACACACCGGTGGGCTAAAGTAGTGAATTATTTGTCTTTTGCCAACGTGACACTTTTTTTGCTGATTGGCCGTGTCGGGTGGTGGAGGGTTACGACACATTTATAAATAAACGCGATCTAACCCAAAAACCTTTATTATGAACTTTGTTTTGTTTAAAATATTCACAGTTTTTTTTATTTTTTTACACTGTGTGCGTGTGTACACACACACCGTGTACACTGTGTACACACACAGTGCACATAGTGTACACACACACACACAGTGTACACACACACACACAATGTACACACACACAGTGTACACACACACACAGTGTACACGGTGTGTGTGTACACACACACCGTGTACACTGTGTACACACACAGTGTACATAGTGTACACACACACACACAGTGTACACACACACAGTGCACACTGTGTACACACACAGTGCACACTGTGTACACACACACAGTGCACACTGTGTACACACACACACACACGCAGTGTACACACACACACACGCAGTGTACACACACACACAATGTACACACACACAGTGTACACACACACACAGTGTACACTGTGTGCGTGTGTACACACACACCGTGTACACTGTGTACACACACAGTGTACATAGTGTACACACACACACACAGTGTACACACACACACAGTGTACACACACAGCGTGTACACTGTGTACACACACAGTGTACATAGTGTACACACACACACACGCAGTGTACACAGTGTGCGTGTGTACACACACACCGTGTACACTGTGTACACACACAGTGTACATAGTGTACACACACACACACAGTGTACACACACACAGTGTACACACACACACAGTGTACACTGTGTGCGTGTGTACACACACACCGTGTACACTGTGTACACACACTGTGTACATAGTGTACACACACACACACAGTGTACACACACACGCAGTGTACACACACACCGTGTACACTGTGTACACACACACACAGTGTACACACACAGTGTACACACACAGTGTACACACACACACAGTGTACACACACACACACAGTGTACACACACACAGTGTATACACACACACACCGTGTACACACACAGTGTACATAGTGTACACACACACACACAGTGTACACACACACACAGTGTACACACACAGTGTACACACACACACACAGTGTACACACACACACAGTGTACACACACAGTGTACACACACAGTGTACACACACACAGTGTACACACACACACAGTGTACACACACACCGTGTACACTGTGTACACACACAGTGTATACACACACACAGTGTACACACACACACAGTGTATACACACACAGTGTACACACACAGTGTACACTGTGTGTGTACACTGTGTACACACACACAGTGTACACACACACAGTGTACACACACAGTGTACACACACAGTGTACACCGTGTACACACACAGTGTACACACACAGTGTACACACACACACAGTGTACACACACAGTGTACACTGTGTACACACACACAGTGTACACAGTGTGTGTGTGTACACACACACTGTGTACACACACACAGTGTACACACACAGTGTACACCGTGTACACACACAGTGTACACACACAGTGTACACACACACACAGTGTACACACACACAGTGTACACACACACAGTGTACACACAGTGTACACACACACAGTGTACACACACACACAGTGTACACACACACAGTGTACACACAGTGTACACACACACAGTGTACACACACACAGTGTACACACAGTGTACACACACACAGTGTACACACACACACAGTGTACACACACACAGTGTACACACAGTGTACACACACACAGTGTACACACACACAGTGTACACACAGTGTACACACACACAGTGTACACACACACACAGTGTACACACACACAGTGTACACACAGTGTACACACACACAGTGTACACACACACAGTGTACACACAGTGTACACACACACAGTGTACACACACACACAGTGTACACACACACAGTGTACACACAGTGTACACACACACAGTGTACACACACACAGTGTACACACAGTGTACACACACACAGTGTACACACACACACAGTGTACACACACACAGTGTACACACAGTGTACACACACACAGTGTACACACACACAGTGTACACACAGTGTACACACACACAGTGTACACACACACACAGTGTACACACACACAGTGTACACACAGTGTACACACACACAGTGTACACACACACAGTGTACACACAGTGTACACACACACAGTGTACACACACACACAGTGTACACACACACAGTGTACACACAGTGTACACACACACAGTGTACACACACACAGTGTACACACAGTGTACACACACACAGTGTACACACACACACAGTGTACACACACACAGTGTACACACAGTGTACACACACACAGTGTACACACACACAGTGTACACACAGTGTACACACACACAGTGTACACACACACACAGTGTACACACACACAGTGTACACACAGTGTACACACACACAGTGTACACACACACAGTGTACACACACACAGTGTACACACACACAGTGTACACACACAGTGTACACTGTGTGTGTACACACACAGTGTACACACACACAGTGTACACACACACAGTGTATACACACACACACTGTACACCGTGTACACACACAGTGTACACACACAGTGTACACACACACAGTGTACACACACAGTGTACACACACACAGTGTACACACACACAGTGTACACACACACACCGTGTGTACACTGTGTGTACACACACCGTGTACACAGTGTACACGGTGTGGTGCCACCACAGCGGAGCAGCTCGGTCGGCGCTACCCCCTCCACACCCCCCCCCCTCCGCCCCCCCAACACGAACGCGCCCCCCACTAAACACTCACATGCACCCCCGTAGGGTCTCGAGAGGGATCACCTGGTACGATGGGGTTCTCACCCGAGGACTCCACTAGCAGGGACGTTCCACGGTTTCCCCGGAGCAGGAAATTGGCTGAGCCCCCCAGACCGGATTACATGGCGCCCCCCCCCCCCCCCCCCCCCAAAAAAAGGGGGCCATAGAGCTTTACAGGCCGGCCGCGATGAAGCGTTCACAACACGGGGGGATGGGAACTTCAGCCGGCACCCAGCGACAGGGTAAACAGTTGGGGTGGGAGGGAAAAGCCCCCAGGCAGATGAGAGTTGACTTAAGTGGGAGGGAGCGAGGGGATTATCGGTGAGTCACCGGCGAGGAACGCAGGCACAGAGACAATGGGAAGGGGGGGGGGGGGATGACGCGACTCCCCCCCCCCCCCCCCTAATGGCAAGAGCGCTCAAAACGGCCGCAAAGAGGATTCGATTGGATGCTCGGGATGATGTTATGTGACCCCGGGGGTTAACGGGCTTTGGGGACATAAAGGGGGGGGGGGCAGGAGGGGGCGGATTGTGTCAGAGTCCTTCTGGCGGGAGAGACCAGCCGCCCTCGGCGTCCGAGCGGCGCATGCAGGGTGGAGCTGGAAAGGATCCCCAAGGTCGGGCAGCTGAAGAGGTGAGTGGGCACGGGGAAGGGGGGGGGGGGCCATCCCAGCCCGGCTCGCGGTCGCCTCGAGCTTGGGGGGCTCGAGGCACTCTGCGACGTTCAGGTGACAGGAGGTTATCCGCAGTCCGCAGGGTGGTGGCCGGAGGGGGCCATAAACGGGGGTCCCTGTTCACTCCGGGAAATACATCTAGGGTAGTGTGCAGTGTAGTAGTGTGTGTAGTAGTGTGTGTAGTAGTGTGTGTAGTAGTGTATAGTGTAGTGGTGTGTAGTGTATAGTGTAGTGTATAGTAGTGTAGTAGTGCATAGTGTAGTGTATAGTAGTGTGTAGTGTAGTAGTGTGTAGTATAGTAGTGTGTAGTGTATCGTAGTGTAGTGTATTGCAGTGTGTAGTAGTGTATAGTGTAGTGCGTAGTGTATAGTGTAGTGCATAGTGTAGTGTAGTAGTGCATAGTGTAGTGTAGTAGTGTGTAGTATAGTAGTGTGTAGTGTAGTGTATCGTAGTGTATAGTAGTGTGTAGTGTAGTGTGTAGTAGTGTAGTGTATAGTAGTGTGTATTGTAGTGTATAGTAGTGTGTATTGTAGTGTATAGTAGTGTGTAGTGTAGTGTATAGTAGAGTGTATTGTAGTGTAGTGTATAGTGTAGTGTATAGTAGTGTGTAGTGTATAGTAGTGTGTAGTGTAGTGTATAGTAGTGTGTAGTGTATAGTAGTGTTAACTACGCGCTGTTGCGTAACCTGCATTGCCACCAGGGCGGTGCAGCATTACCCCTGGGTACAACGGTTGGGGTCAGTCGAGGTGAAACGGATCGTGGCCAGGGTTTGGTGCGAACCAATCAGACGGTTCCACGTGGGAATGTGTGATTGGTTCTACCTGGCCACGAAGGGGTATAAGACGGGTGACCCAACAGACCTCGGGGAGTTCTCTCCCTGCACGAAGACAGAAGACTGGGCTGGAGCCTAGCTAGGACCCTGGACCAGCCTTCCAGCCCTTCTAAGGGCTAAGGCTCGGCATACCCAGTGGTCAGGACCCACCGGGCCAGCGGTGGGTCAGATAGCCTCCCCTAGGTCCTAGCCGGAGGACTAGGATAGCGGTAGACGTGTGAGTCCCGCCAAGTCCGGAGGCTGTACCTCCCTAGGGTATTGGGTGAGGGGACCGAATATCCCTCTGTGTGGTGTGTTAAGGAGTGTATGAGGAAATAATACAATAAACAGAGTGTGCCTCAAATTTTGATTTAAAGCTTTCGTGACTGCAATGATTCATCTTCTTTGGTTCTTTCTTTACCGAAAGAACCAAAGAAAAAGAGTGTGCCTCCTAAAGAAGTCTGCTCGTCCTTACAACACTACAGTAGTGTAGTGTATAGTGTAGTGTATAGTAGTATAGTGTAGTGTGTAGTGTATAGTAGTATAGTGTAGTGTATAGTAGTGTAGTGTATGGTAGTGTAGTGTATAGAAGTCTAGTGTATAGAAGTGTATAGTAGTGTAGTGTATGGTAGTGTAGTGTATAGAAGTCTAGTGTATAGAAGTGTATAGTAGTGTAGTGTATGGTAGTGTAGTGTATAGAAGTCTAGTGTATAGAAGTGTATGGTAGTGTAGTGTATAGTATACTAGTGTAGTGTATAGTAGTGTTGTATAGTGTAGTGTATATTAGTGTTGTATAGTGTAGTGTATAGTAGTGTTGTATAGTGTAGTGTATAGTAGTGTTGTATAGTGTAGTGTATATTAGTGTTGTATAGTGTAGTGTATAGTAGTGTTGTATAGTGTAGTGTATATTAGTGTTGTATAGTGTAGTGTATAGTAGTGTATAGTAGTGTTGTATAGTAGTGTTGTATAGTGTAGTGTATAGTAGTGTTGTATAGTGTAGTGTATAGTAGTGTTGTATAGTGTAGTGTATAGTAGTGTAGTGTATAGTGTAGTGTATAGTAGTGTTGTATAGTGTAGTGTATAGTAGTGTTGTATAGTGTAGTGTATAGTAGTGTTGTATAGTGTGTATAGTAGTGTTGTATAGTGTAGTGTATAGTAGTGTTGTATAGTGTGTATAGTAGTGTTGTATAGTGTGTATAGTAGTGTTGTATAGTGTGTATAGTAGTGTTGTGTATAGTAGTGTTGTATAGTGTAGTGTATAGTAGTGTTGTATAGTGTAGTGTATAGTAGTGTTGTGTAGTGTATAGTAGTGTTGTATAGTGTAGTGTATAGTAGTGTTGTATAGTGTAGTGTATAGTAGTGTTGTATAGTGTAGTGTATAGTAGTGTTGTATAGTGTAGTGTATAGTAGTGTTGTATAGTGTAGTGTATAGTAGTGTTGTATAGTGTAGTGTATAGTAGTGTTGTATAGTGTAGTGTATAGTAGTGTTGTATAGTGTAGTGTATAGTAGTGTTGTATAGTGTAGTGTATAGTAGTGTTGTATAGTGTAGTGTATAGTAGTGTTGTATAGTGTAGTGTATAGTAGTGTTGTATAGTGTAGTGTATAGTAGTGTTGTATAGTGTAGTGTATAGTAGTGTTGTATAGTGTAGTGTATAGTAGTGTTGTATAGTGTAGTGTATAGTAGTGTTGTATAGTGTAGTGTATAGTAGTGTTGTATAGTGTAGTGTATAGTAGTGTTGTATAGTGTAGTGTATAGTAGTGTTGTATAGTGTAGTGTATAGTAGTGTTGTATAGTGTAGTGTATAGTAGTGTTGTATAGTGTAGTGTATAGTAGTGTTGTATAGTGTAGTGTATAGTAGTGTTGTATAGTGTAGTGTATAGTAGTGTTGTATAGTGTAGTGTATAGTAGTGTTGTATAGTGTAGTGTATAGTAGTGTTGTATAGTGTAGTGTATAGTAGTGTTGTATAGTGTAGTGTATAGTAGTGTTGTATAGTGTAGTGTATAGTAGTGTTGTATAGTGTAGTGTATAGTAGTGTTGTATAGTGTAGTGTGATAGTAGTGTTGTATAGTGTAGTGTGTATAGTAGTGTTGTATAGTGTAGTGTGTATAGTAGTGTTGTATAGTGTAGTGTGTATAGTAGTGTTGTATAGTGTAGTGTGTATAGTAGTGTTGTATAGTGTAGTGTGTATAGTAGTGTTGTATAGTGTAGTGTGTATAGTAGTGTTGTATAGTGTAGTGTGTATAGTAGTGTTGTATAGTGTAGTGTGTATAGTAGTGTTGTATAGTGTAGTGTGTATAGTAGTGTATAGTAGTGTTGTATGTGTAGTGTATAGTAGTGTTGTATAGTGTAGTGTGTATAGTAGTGTTGTATAGTGTAGTGTGTATAGTAGTGTTGTATAGTGTAGTGTGTATAGTAGTGTTGTATAGTGTAGTGTGTATAGTAGTGTTGTATAGTGTAGTGTGTATAGTAGTGTTGTATAGTGTAGTGTGTATAGTAGTGTTGTATAGTGTAGTGTGTATAGTAGTGTTGTATAGTGTAGTGTGTATAGTAGTGTTGTATAGTGTAGTGTGTATAGTAGTGTTGTATAGTGTAGTGTGTATAGTAGTGTTGTATAGTGTAGTGTGTATAGTAGTGTTGTATAGTGTAGTGTGTATAGTAGTGTTGTATAGTGTAGTGTGTATAGTAGTGTTGTATAGTGTAGTGTGTATAGTAGTGTTGTATAGTGTAGTGTGTATAGTAGTGTTGTATAGTGTAGTGTGTATAGTAGTGTTGTATAGTGTAGTGTGTATAGTAGTGTTGTATAGTGTAGTGTGTATAGTAGTGTTGTATAGTGTAGTGTGTATAGTAGTGTTGTATAGTGTAGTGTGTATAGTAGTGTTGTATAGTGTAGTGTGTATAGTAGTGTTGTATAGTGTAGTGTGTATAGTAGTGTTGTATAGTGTAGTGTGTATAGTAGTGTTGTATAGTGTAGTGTGTATAGTAGTGTTGTATAGTGTAGTGTGTATAGTAGTGTTGTATAGTGTAGTGTGTATAGTAGTGTTGTATAGTGTAGTGTGTATAGTAGTGTTGTATAGTGTAGTGTGTATAGTAGTGTTGTATAGTGTAGTGTGTATAGTAGTGTTGTATAGTGTAGTGTGTATAGTAGTGTTGTATAGTGTAGTGTGTATAGTAGTGTTGTATAGTGTAGTGTGTATAGTAGTGTTGTATAGTGTAGTGTGTATAGTAGTGTTGTATAGTGTAGTGTGTATAGTAGTGTTGTATAGTGTAGTGTGTATAGTAGTGTTGTATAGTGTAGTGTGTATAGTAGTGTTGTATAGTGTAGTGTGTATAGTAGTGTTGTATAGTGTAGTGTGTATAGTAGTGTTGTATAGTGTAGTGTGTATAGTAGTGTTGTATAGTGTAGTGTGTATAGTAGTGTTGTATAGTGTAGTGTGTATAGTAGTGTTGTATAGTGTAGTGTGTATAGTAGTGTTGTATAGTGTAGTGTGTATAGTAGTGTTGTATAGTGTAGTGTGTATAGTAGTGTTGTATAGTGTAGTGTGTATAGTAGTGTTGTATAGTGTAGTGTGTATAGTAGTGTTGTATAGTGTAGTGTGTATAGTAGTGTTGTATAGTGTAGTGTGTATAGTAGTGTTGTATAGTGTAGTGTGTATAGTAGTGGTGTGTAGTGTAGTGTGTATAGTAGTGGTGTGTAGTGTAGTGTATAGTAGTGGTGTGTAGTGTAGTGTATAGTAGTGTTTAGTGTATAGTAGTGTAGTGTATAGTAGTGTATAGTGTATAGTAGTCGCGCAGCGCAGCCAATCAGGCGCCTGCCTTTAGACTCGCGTCCCTTGCCTGGAGCGTCCGTCACGTCTCCACCCATAGTGCCCAGGAGCTTGACCCTTCCGTTTTGCTCTTCACACCCGAGTGTCCCAAAAACTCTGCCGTGCCACCGATGCCTAACCCAGCAGGTGTCCGCGTTCTTCGCACAGGAGTTCATAGTTCAGCCCATCACAGATACGACGTCACCGCTCACTTGCCGTGCAGTGGATTTTATCCATTTCCCCCCCCCGCTCGCCGCCAAAATACAAAAGTCTATTTTGATAATTTTTTCATTGTGTACAGTATGGGAGGTACCAACGTGCCAAATTTCAAGCGTGTTGCATGTCGGGAAGTACTCTAAACATTTCGACCGGACAACAACAACAACAACAACGACCGCCATTCGCCACTAAGTGGCGGTGACGTCACCACGACGCTTGTGCCAGGCTATGTGCACCTTGAGGCTATCATGTGAAGTGTCGAACGCCCGCTGGCAGGAGGTCACGGGGCAGACCCAGCAGGTGCCACGGGTCGACTGACTGAGATGACC
>NW_027423411.1:0-7500 GCF_048934315.1 Petromyzon marinus | reverse complement strand
CGGGAGAGCGGGCACCCTGGCCTGGTCCCCTCGTGACCGCCAGAGGCGGCTCGGGGTTATTGCTCGCCTTCGTCAGGCTCGACGCGCTCGTGTACAGGAGCCTTATGTACGCCACGAACTGTTCGCCGAACCCAAAGGCTTTGAGCACTGCGTACAGGTAACCGTGGTGCATCCCATCCAAACGCCCTTTTCCTGATCCAGGAAGAGGAGACCCGTTTCTATCCCGTGGGCCGTCCACCACGTCCCGTACCACGGCTACGTTGTCGTGGACGGAGCGTCCCGGGAAACGCAGTACGTCTGGTCGGACTGTACCGCCTCCCCGGCCGCGCTCTTCAGCCGGTTGACCAGCAACCCTGGCCGCTATTTTGTAGTCCGTGCAGAGGACGGACACCGGCCGCCAGCTGGCGATGCAGCCGAGGTCCCCCCTTCTTGGGCAGCAGCGACTCGCCACCGCCCTCCTGCTGCTGTGCGGCATCCCTCCCGCCGCTAGGCTCGCGTTCAGGACCTCGCTCAGGTGAAGGCCCGAGTCCGCTCCGAAGACCTTCGAGAACTCGGCCGGCAGGTCCGTCGATCCCCGGCGCCTTCCCCGCGGCGAGGCCACCTCACTGCCACCTCCAGCTCCCGGACGGTGAGCGCTCCCTCCAGCTGCTCCCTCGCTGGGGGGGGGAGGCGGGGAGGTCAGTGTGAGGACGCCCTCCGGTAGTTCGTTCAGAGCTTCCCCTTGGACGCCCTCCGCGGTGGTCAGCGCCCCAAAAGAAGCCCCGGACGACCCCTGCGATCCCCGAGTCGCCGGTGTCAGCCTCTCCGGAGACGACGTTCCTGGTCCTCGGCCGTGCCCCCCTTTGCCCGGAGAAGAGTTTCGTCGGCGCGTCCGTCCGGACGAGACTCTGCATCCTCCGCTTGACGAAAGCCTCGTAGGCGGCCCGGCCCGACTACTGCCCTGAGCGGCAGTCGCCGCCGCTGCTCCAGGAGTGCGTGGTCGGTCGCCCTGGCGCTGGGGCGAGCCCGGCTCCGCCTCCAGAGCCAGCAACTCGTCCTGCAGCCGGTCCTCCTCCTCCTTCTCCTCCTCCTCCTCCCGCCCGACCGCCGCTCGCTGGCTCGCGAAACGCCGGCACAGCGTCGCCACCCGGGCCTTCCCGTTGTCCCGCCATTGTAGGGGGGGGGGGGGGGGGGGACTCAAAGGGGGCCCCCCTCGCGCGTTTTCCCACTCCCTCCAGAGGGCCCCTCTGAAGGCCGCCTGGAAGTCGGCGTTCTCCAGTGAGACGCGGGTCGAGTCGCCGGTACGGGCTGCGCCGCTCGACCAGGGGCGGGTGCAGCCGTGCGGTGACCAGGTGGCGGTCAGAGGCACCCGTCGGGACCAGCCCGACTCTCGCCGAGCAGGTTGGGGCCCCGATGTAGAGGCAGCCGAGCTCGCCAGGCTGATCCGCCCCCCCGAGCGCCGCACCCGCACCACGCGGTATTGGCGCTGCGAGTGATGTTGGAGGCACCACGCGTCAAGCAAACCGCTGTCTTGTCTAGATTTGAAGCTTTCGTGACTGCAAGGATCCATACTCTTTGGTTCTATTCGGTAAAGTCACCACGTAGGTAAAAATAAATAAAACAACGAAAAAATCGCGACGTTTCGGCCACAACACAAGCGGCCTTCATCAGGTGAAGGGATCGGGCTGTCTCGAGGACAGCGCTGGAGTGAAACACAGCCACGCTCAGACCGCGACCTTTAAGCTGTGTGCGAGGAAACAAGGTGCCTTGACAAAGGAGTGTGAAAGCGATGGGTATTACCTTGTGATCGCGGCATCTTTTGAGGAAGGTCAGCGTCTCGATGACCTGTGACTACTTGTCCCGTTGTCTGTTAAAAGCTCTAACAGATAGGTGAAAACCCTCCCCATTGATAGCCTATACGGGGAGGGTTTTCACCTATCTGTTAGAGCTTTTAACAGACAACGGGACAAGAAGTCACAGCTCATCGAGACGCCGACCTTCCTCAAAAGATGCCGCTTAAAAGGTCGCGGTCTCAGCGTGGCTGTGTTTCACCTACGTGACTTTACCGAATCGAACCGGAGAGTATACAAACCGCTGCCTGTTCACGATTTCGGCCAGTGCCCTCGCGGCCTCGGGTTGGGGTTCAACGCCGTTGCGGTCGACTGCCGGGTTTCGGGTGCGGTTGAAGTCCCGCCCGCGAAGAACGACTCCCCCGTCAGGGCTTGCGCTCGGCGCGTACGCATTGACGAGCCTCGGCCTGGCGCCGGCGAGCGCGATGTCCGCCGTGACCAGGTGTCCTCTCGCCGCTTCCGCAAGGGTCTCGCTGTCCGGGTTCAACTTCGGGCCGCCGACCATCGCGACAACCCCGGCTCTGCCGGCCTCCCGCGACTAAAAAAACGTCCGGCCTCCCAGACGGCGCTGCTGTTGGACCAGCAGCGCGGGGATCGAGACGGGTCTACTGCAGCAGAGCCACGTCCGCTTCGTGTCGAAGATGTGGGAATAGGGTTGTACCCTTTTAACTGGCACAAAAAGTGACACCTTTATTCAAGGCATCGTGTTTGCAATAGCCACAAGACAAGCGGTCCAAAATGCAAACAAAAAAGAGACAACCCTGATAATAATACTGGCACTGTCCTTGAATTTGATTGGTCCACACCCGAGACGGCTTTTCTTAGAGCCCCTTTAGTCTCCACTGGTGTTGGACCAGAAGACGCCAAATGGCGTACAACTCAAAAAAACAGCGCCACTATCAGAGTATTGAGGGCTCGGGGGGTGAGCATTAACATTATGATACTTTCGTGTCTTCCAGGAACTGACACCCGCGTCGCCACAGTGCATCGCTGCGGGCGCCATTGCACTTCAAGGTCGCGACACGGATACCCCGTCGCCTTGGCGGTGGTTGTCAAGTCAGGCATCCGGTGTTCACTCGGGGATAGGGGGGGGATAGGGGGTACTGCTTCCTCGGCCGCTGTAGCATCGCCCTCAGGCGGTAGACCACCTCCCTAGGGGTGTGACCGCACACCCGCGGCGCCCTGGCAGACGCCCTGCGCCGCCTTCATGAATCGTTTCACGTCCGGGACGGTGGCCTCAACTTTAAACCCCCGTTTACCCGAACTTGGCCCTGCAGGAAGCGGCGGAATCGCGGCAGGGGTGGACTCCGTCGACCCCCTCGACCTACCCTCGACCCCTCGACCCCTCGACCAACGAACCCGCCCGTTGGTTCGTCCGCGGCCCCCGGGGGTCGGATGGTCGTCCCCTCCGGCCCCCGGGCCCCCGGGCCATCCGGTGGTCGGGAGTCGTCCTCGGCGGTCGCCCCGGCTCCCCCCGGCCCGGGCTCGCCGGCTCTCCCCCGCCTCCCGGCGGTCGTGCGGCTCGCCCCCCTCTTGCCTTCAGCGCCGGCGAGCGCCGCTCATCGGGGCCGGCGGGGCCGGCTCCGGCTCTGTGCTCCCGCGACACGACTCCGGGCGTAGCCATCGCCTTCCCCCCTTCCGGCGCCGACTCCATGGGGTCGTCTGCGGAGTCGGCTTGGTCGGGCGCGTGCTGCTCCTGCTGCTGTTTGTTGTTGCTGCTGTTGCTTCTGTCGTGGCTGCCGCTGCTGCTGTTGTGGTTGTTGCTGGTGCTGCTACCGCTGTTGCAGCTGCTGTTGCCGCTGCTGCTGCTGTTGCCACTGCTGTTGCCGCTGCTGCTGCTGTTGCGGCTGTTGCTGTTGCTGCTACCGCTGTCGTGGCTGTTGTAGCTGTTGCTTCTGTCGTGGCTGCCGCTGCTGCTGTTGTGGCTGTTGCTGTTGCTGCTACCGCTGTTGTGGCTGTTGTAGCTGTTGCTCCTGCTGTTGCTGTTGCAGCTGCTGTTGCCGCTGCTGCTGCTGTTGTGGCTGTTGCTTCTGTCGTGGCTGCCGCTGCCGCCGCTGCTGCTGTTGCGGCTGTTGCTGCTGCCGCTGTTGCAGCTGCTGTTGCCGCTGCTGCTGCTGTTGTGGCTGTTGCTGTTGCTGCTACCGCTGTCGTGGCTGTTGTAGCTGTTGCTTCTGTCGTGGCTGCCGCTGCCGCCGCTGCTGCTGTTGCCGCTGTTGCTGCTGCCGTTGTGGCTGTTGCTGCTGTTGCTCCTGCTGTTGCTGCTGCTGCTGCTGTTGCTGCTGCCGCTGTCGTGGCTGTTGTTGCAGCTGTTGCTGCTGCTGCTGCTGTTGCTTCTGTCGTGGCTGCCGCTGCCGCCGCTGCTGCGGCTGTTGTAGCAGTTGCTGCTGCCGCTGTCGTGGCTGTGTTGCAGCTGCTGCTGCACTAGAACAGACGCACCCATCGATCGCGCACTCGAGGGTGGTAACGTCCAGTTCCGTGTTCGCCGCCCGTCAAGACCGTGGACGCTCGGGGCCGCTGGAGCGACGTCACGCACGGCGAGCCCCGCCTCCGCGAGGCTCGCCACCATCGCCTCCTCCGCCACGTAGACGGTGACGTCGAAGTTTCGGCGCTGGGCGGCGAGGACGTTGACGTCGACGGCGACCTCCGTCGGAGGGAGAAAAAACCAACGGTTTGACACGTAGGCTTTCGCGACCAATGTTATTCATAATGAAGGTTGTTTTTGGTATTCTTAGTTTTTTTTTTTTCTTCTAGTAAAGTCACGTTGAAGACGAAACAACAAAATAATGAAATACAATATATATAAAACAATAAAAACAATTCTCACGACGTTTCGACCATAACTCAAACGTAGACGGCGACGTCGAAGTTTCGGCGCTGGGCGGCGAGGACGTTGACGTCGACGGCGACCTCCGTCGGAGGGAGAAAAAACCAACGGTTTGACGCGCGTAGGCTTTCGCGACCAATGTTATTCATAATAAAGGTTGTTTTTGGTATTCTTAGTTTTTTTTCCTTCTAGTAAAGTCACGTTGAAGACGAAACAACAAAATAATGAAAGACAATATATATAAAACAATAAAAAACCATTCTCACGACGTTTCGACCATAACTCAAACGTAGACGGCGACGTCGAAGTTTCGGCGCTGGGCGGCGAGGACGTTGACGTCGACGGCGACCTCCGTCGGAGGGAGAAAAAACCAACGGTTTGACACGTAGGCTTTCGCGACCAATGTTATTCATAATAAAGGTTGTTTTTGGTATTCTTAGTTTTTTTTTCTTCTAGTAAAGTCACGTTGAAGACGAAACACAAAATAATGAAATACAATATATATAAAACAATAAAAACAATTCTCACGACGTTTCGACCATAACTCAAACGTCGACGGCGACGTCGAAGTTTCGGCGCTGGGCGGCGAGGACGTTGACGTCGACGGCGACCTCCGTCGGAGGGAGAAAAAACCAACGGTTTGACACGTAGGCTTTCGCGACCAATGTTATTCATAATGAAGGTTGTTTTTGGTATTCTTAGTTTTTTTTTCTTCTAGTAAAGTCACGTTGAAGACGAAACAACAAAATAATGAAAGACAATATATATAAAACAATAAAAACAATTCTCACGACGTTTCGACCATAACTCAAACGTAGACGGTGACGTCGAAGTTTCGGCGCTGGGCGGCGAGGACGTTGACGTCGACGGCGACCTCCGTCGGAGGGAGAAAAAACCAACGGTTTGACACGTAGGCTTTCGCGACCAATGTTATTCATAATGAAGGTTGTTTTTGGTATTCTTAGTCTTTTTTTTTCTTCTAGTAAAGTCACGTTGAAGACGAAACAACAAAATAATGAAATACAATATATATAAAACAATAAAAAAAATTCTCACGACGTTTCGACCATAACTCAAACGGTCGTCTTGAGGTGTGAAGATGACCGTTTGAGTTATGGTCGAAACGTCGTGAGAATTTTTTTATTGTTTTATATTTATATTTTATTATTTTGTTGTTTCGTCTTCAATGTGACTTACCGAAAAAAACTAAGAATATGAATTACTGCAGTCACGAAAGCTTTAAATCAAAATTTAAAGGTTTTTGGGTAAGATCGCGTTTATTTATAAATGTGTCGTAACCCTCCACCACCCGACACGGCCGATCAGCAAAAAAAAAAGTGTCACGTTGACAAAGACATAAATAATTCACTACTTTAGCCCACCGGTGTGTTGAAGAGTGAATCCACAAGATCTACAGTTTGAGTAGCACGACGTTTCGCTGGTAAATTACATCCAGCATCATCGGGCAATTCGCCAGAATGGTAAAGCCCTCGCTCGCTCCCGCTTTTATATGGAGCAGCAGCAGGGTGACGTCATCACTTAACTCATATCGACGACCCCATTCCGCCCCGTGAGGCTCTCCAACCTGGTGTGCTGTGCCGTGATGATAGCCGGCTACAGCTCGCCTGCCCGCGCGTCCTTGCTGCTGCTGCTGTTGCTGCTGCTGTTGTTGCTGCTACCTTGTGGACAACTCACGGGTCGGATTTTTGCTCGGATTTTTGCTCGAGTTTCCCCCGTGAGTAAAAATTTAAAATATAAAATGGACTAAGGGAAAAGAAAATAATAAAAAAAAGCCCAAATGAAAGTGTGTATGTTAAAAAGCGATACGGGAAGAAAAAAAGAGGAGGGGAGTCACGTTTGTTTTGTTTTGTTCCTCTTTGGAAACTCTCTCTCTCAGGCTTGGCCTAATTGATTGAAATGATCAGGCCCCCATTGTTCCAGGTGAGCAGCGCGGAGCTCCACCTGGATGCAGCCTCCCCCGAGCGCGCTCAGAGAGAGCGAGAGAGACAGAGACACAGAGAGAGACAGACACAGAGAGAGACAGAGACACAGAGAGAGACAGAGACACAGAGAGAGACAGAGACACAGAGAGAGACAGACACAGAGAGAGACAGAGAAACAGAGAGAGACAGAGACACACAGAGACACAAAGACACAGAGAGAGACAGAGACACAGAGAGAGACAGACAGAGAGAGACAGAGAAACAGAGAGAGACAGAGACACACAGAGACACAAAGACACAGAGAGAGACAGAGACACAAAGAGAGACAGAGAGAGACAGAGACACAGAGAGAGACAGACACAGAGAGAGACAGACACAGAGAGAGACAGACACAGAGAGAGACAGAGACACAAAGAGAGACAGACAGAGAGAGACAGAGAAACACAGAGAGACAGAGACACACAGAGAGACAAAGACACAGAGAGAGGCAGAGAGAGACAGAGACAGAGAGACAGAGAGACAGAGAGAGACAGAGAGACAAAGACACAGAGAGAGACAGAGAGAGACAGAGACAGAGAGAGACAGAGAGAGACAGAGAGAGACAGAGAGAGACAGAGAGAGACGCACAGAGAGAGACACAGAGACACAGAGAAAGACAGACAGAGACACAGACAGACACAGACAGAGAGACACAGAGAGACACAGACAGACACAGACAGACAGAGACACAGACACACACAGACAGACACAGACAGAGAGACACAGAGACAGAGACAAAGCTGCCATCCCACCACCACCACCACGGCCCCACCCCCCGGCATGGAGAGTCCGCCTCTCCACCGCGTGTCTCGCCAGGGCGAGCGATCCGGTGGGTGGAGCCCGCAACACCGGGAGGCCGGTGGCT
>NW_027423410.1:72500-85804 GCF_048934315.1 Petromyzon marinus | reverse complement strand
AGTAGTGTTAGTAGTAGTGTTGGTGGTGTTAGTAGTGTTAGTGTTAGGAGTAGTGTTTGTGGTGTTAGTGTTAGGAGTAGTGTTGGTAGTGTTAGTGTTAGTAGTAGTGTTGGTGGTGTTAGTGTTAGGAGTAGTGTTGGTAGTGTTAGTGTTAGTAGTAGTGTTGGTGGTGTTAGTGTTAGAAGTAGTGTTGGTAGTGTTAGGTTAATAGTGTTAGTGGTGTTAGTGTTAGTAGTGTTAGTGTTAATAGTAGTGTTAGTAGTGTTAGTAGTAGTGTTAGTGTTAGGAGTAGTGTTGGTGGTGTTGGCTACCTTCATCTGTTTCATCAACTCGTACATTTGCTCTGCAGGCAACTCGCCACAGCACGGCTGATGGACTCGGGCGGCTCCTCCGGCATCTAAAACAACAACCAACAACAACCACTACAACAACCACAACAACAACAACTACCACAACCACTACAACAACAACCACCACAACAACAACTACCACAACCACTACAACTACCACTACAACAACTACCACAACCACCACAACAACAACAACCACAACTACCACCACAACAACTACCACAACAACAACAACTACCACTACAACCACAACCACTACAACAACAACCACAACAACAACAACTACCACAACAACAACAACTACCACAACCACTACAACAACTACCACAACCACTACAACTACCACAACCACTACAACAACTACCACAACCACTACAACAACCACTACAACAACTACCACAACAACAACTACAACAACCACCACAACAATAACCACCACAACAACAAACAACAACTACCACAACAACAACCACAACCACAACAACTACCACTACAACAACAACTACCACAACAACAACTACCACTACAACAACAACTACCACTACAACAACCACTACAACAACCACAACAACAACTACCACAACAACAACAACCACAACAACAACCACAACAACAACTACCACAACCACTACAACAACTACCACTACAACAACAACCACAACAACAACTACCACTACAACAACCACTACAACAACCACTACAACAACCACAACAACAACTACCACAACAACAACCACAACAACAACCACTACAACAACCACTACAACAATTACCACAACAACAACAACTACCACAACAACAACTACCACTACAACAACAACTACCACTACAACAACAACTACCACAACAACAACCACAACAACAACCACTACAACAACCACTACAACAACCACAACAACTACCACTACAACAACAACTACCACAACCACTACAACAACAACAACTACCACAACAACAACAACTACCACAACAACAACTACCACTATAACAACCACAACAACTACCACAACAACAACTACCACTACAACAACAACCACCACCACAACAACAACTACCACTACAACAACAACTACCACTACAACAACAACTACAACAACCACTACAACAACCACAACAACAACTACCACAACAACAACCACTACAACAACCACTATAACAACTACCACAACAACAACAACTACCACAACAACAACAACTACCACTACAACAACTACCACAACAACCACAACAACAACAACAACCACTACAACAACCACTACAACAACCACTACAACAACTACCACAACAACTACCACTACAACAACAACTACCACAACCACTACAACAACTACCACTACAACAACAACCACAACAACAACAACTACCACTACAACAACAACTACCACAACAACAACAACCACTACAACAACCACTATAACAACCACAACAACAACCACAACAACAACAATCACCACAAAAACTACCACAACAACCACAACAACTACAACAACCACCACAACAACTACCATTACAACTACCACTACCACAACCACTACAACAACTACCACAACAACAACCACAACTACCACAACCACTACAACAACAACTACCACAACAACAACCACTACAACAACCACAACCACTACAACAACCACTACAACAACCACAACAACCACTACAACAACCACTACAACAACCACTACAACAACCACCACAACCACTACAACTACCACAACAACTACTACAACCACAACAACTACCACTACAACAACCACTACAACAACTACCACAACCACTACAACAACCACAACAACCAACCACTCACTTATACACACAGTGTATGAGTGGTGAGTGTATAAGTGAGTGAGTGGTGAGTGAGTGGTGAGTGTATAAGTGAGTGTATGAGTGAGTGTATGAGTGAGTGTATGAGTGAGTGGTGAGTGTATAAGTGAGTGTATAAGTGAGTGAGTGGTGAGTGTATAAGTGAGTGTATAAGTGTGTGGTGAGTGTATAAGTGAGTGTGTGGTGAGTTTGTGGTGAGTGTATAAGTGAGTGAGTGGTGAGTGTATAAGTGAGTGAGTGGTGAGTGTATAAGTGAGAGTGGTGAGTGTATAAGTGAGTGGTGAGTGGTTGGTGAATGTATAAGTGAGTGGTGAGTGTATAAGTGAGTGAGTGTATAAGTGAGTGGTGAGTGAGTGGTGAGTGTATAAGTGAGTGGTGAGTGAGAGTGGTGAGTGTATAAGTGAGTGGTGAGTGAGAGTGGTGAGTGTATAAGTGAGTGAGTGGTGAGTGTATAAGTGAGTGGTGAGTGAGAGTGGTGAGTGTATGAGTGAATGAGTGGTGAGTGGTGAGTGTATAAGTGAGTGGTGAGTGAGAGTGGTGAGTGTATAAGTGAGTGGTGAGTGAGAGTGGTGAGTGTATAAGTGAGTGTATAAGTGAGTGAGTGTGGTGAGTGTATAAGTGAGTGGTGAGTGAGTGGTGAGTGTATAAGTGAGAGTGGTGAGTGTATAAGTGAGTGAGTGTATAAGTGAGTGGTGAGTGAGTGTGGTGAGTGTATAAGTGAGTGAGTGGTGAGTGAGAGTGGTGAGTGTATAAGTGAGTGGTGAGTGAGTGTGGTGAGTGTATAAGTGAGTGGTGAGTGAGAGTGGTGAGTGTATAAGTGAGTGGTGGTGAGTGAGTGGTGAGTGTATAAGTGAGTGGTGAGTGAGAGTGGTGAGTGTATAAGTGAGTGGTGAGTGAGTGTGGTGAGTGTATAAGTGAGTGGTGAGTGAGAGTGGTGAGTGAGTGTATCAGTGAGTGGTGAGTGAGTGTGGTGAGTGTATAAGTGAGTGGTGAGTGAGAGTGGTGAGTGTATAAGTGAGTGAGTGTATAAGTGAGTGTATAAGTGAGTGGTGAGTGAGTGGTGAGTGTATAAGTGAGTGAGTGGTGAGTGTATGAGTGAGTGGTGAGTGAGAGTGGTGAGTGTATAAGTGAGTGGTGAGTGAGTGTGGTGAGTGTATAAGTGAGTGGTGAGTGTATAAGTGAGTGGTGAGTGTATAAGAGAGTGGTGAGTGAGTGTGGTGAGTGTATAAGTGAGTGGTGAGTGTATGAGTGAGTGGTGAGTGAGTGTGAGTGGTGAGTGTATAAGTGAGTGGTGAGTGAGAGTGGTGAGTGTATAAGTGAGTGGTGAGTGTATAAGTGAATGGTGAGTGAGAGTGGTGAGTGTATAAGTGAGTGGTGAGTGGTGAGTGTATAAGTGAGTGAGTGGTGAGTGAGTGAGAGTGGTGAGTGTATAAGTGAGTGGTGAGTGAGAGTGGTGAGTGTATAAGTGAGTGGTGAGTGTATAAGTGGGTGGTGAGTGAGTGTGGTGAGTGTATAAGTGAGTGAGTGTATAAGTGAGTGGTGAGTGTATAAGTGAATGGTGAGTGAGAGTGGTGAGTGTATAAGTGAGTGGTGAGTGAGTGGTGAGTGTATAAGTGAGTGGTGAGTGAGTGTGGTGAGTGTATAAGTGAGTGAGTGTATAAGTGAGTGGTGAGTGAGAGTGGTGAGTGTATAAGTGAGTGGTGAGTGAGAGTGGTGAGTGTATAAGTGAGTGAGTGAGTGTGGTGAGTGTATAAGTGAGTGGTGAGTGAGAGTGTGTGAGTGTATAAGTGAGTGTATAAGTGAGTGGTGAGTGAGAGTGGTGAGTGTATAAGTGAGTGGTGAGTGAGTGTATAAGT
Organism: Petromyzon marinus; assembly: GCF_048934315.1. Taxonomy (NCBI): domain Eukaryota; kingdom Metazoa; phylum Chordata; class Hyperoartia; order Petromyzontiformes; family Petromyzontidae; genus Petromyzon; species Petromyzon marinus. Next base: position 81,777 of record NW_027423410.1, on the reverse strand, counting down.
GAGTGGTGAGTGAGAGTGGTGAGTGTATAAGTGAGTGGTGAGTGAGAGTGGTGAGTGTATAAGTGAGTGGTGAGTGTGAGTGGTGAGTGTATAAGTGAGTGAGTGAGTGTGGTGAGTGTATAAGTGAGTGGTGAGAGTGGTGAGTGTATAAGTGAGTGGTGAGTGAGAGTGGTGAGTGTATAAGTGAGTGGTGAGTGAGAGTGGTGAGTGTATAAGAGAGTGGTGAGTGAGTGTGGCTGAGTGTATAAGTGAGTGGTGAGTGAGTGTGGTGAGTGTATAAGTGAGTGGTGAGTGTATAAGTGAGTGGAGAGTGGTGAGTGTATAAGTGAGTGGTGAGTGAGAGTGGTGAGTGTATAACGTGAGTGGTGAGTGAGTGTATAAGTGAGTAAGTGTATAAGTGAGTGAGTGGTGAGTGAGAGTGGTGAGTGTATAAGTGAGTGTGTGGTGAGTGAGAGTGGTGAGTGTATAAGTGAGTGGTGAGTGAGTGTATAAGTGAGTGGTGAGTGAGTGTGGTGAGTGTATAAGTGAGTGAGTGGTGAGTGAGTGTGGTGAGTGTATAAGTGAGTGTGTGTGAGTGAGAGTGGTGAGTGTATAAGTGAGTGGTGAGTGAGTGTATAAGTGAGTGGTGAGTGAGTGTGGTGAGTGTATAAGTGAGTGAGTGGGAGTGAGTGTGGTGAGTGTATAAGTGAGTGGTGAGTGTATGAGTGAGTGGTGAGTGAGAGTGGTGAGTGTAATGAGTGAGTGAGTGGCTGGCTGTGCGGAGGCGCGACCGGCCGAGGCTATGCCTAAGCACGACATTTGCCAAACCAGCGGCCACCCCCCACATCTATCTAGCAGTGGATCGAGCAACCAGAGGCCTACCTTGTACAGTGCGCACTGTACCACTTGGGCGGTACAGTGCGGTGGTGTCGAGCCAAAACAAAAGAAATCAAAGCTACGAGAGTCGCCTCATTCGCTATACGCGCAGATTCGCCACCCGCCCTCACATATATTTTTTAAAATGTTTGATTTAAAATAAATAAATTTACGAATGTTTTTTTTATTTCAGATTAATGTTCGCGCGACGTCGATGTTTCGTCGGCGTAGTTGGTTGTGATTTTTTTTTGTTCTCATCGCGTTTATGGGTACGATCGCGAAACGTTAAAGTTTAAAAATTCGGCCTAGGTCGGGCGAATCTGTATGGCGGGGGGGGGGGAATTTTTGCGGCTGTGTCCGCGTTGCCGCTGACCAATGGGAGTGGACGAACGCAGTGGTTGGGGGCGGGGGGAGAGGGAAAGGGGGGGAAGGGGGTTTTGGCGTGCTGGAATCGATTCTTCGTTTAACCGCGTTAAATGCTTCTCGATCCGAGCATCTTATTCTGCACATTTAATTAACGATTTTGATTTTTGGCTGTGAAATCGCAATCAAGCGCAACGTTAACCCCAACCCGATTCGTCAGATTGCAAAAAAATATCTCAAGGATATCAACGCCCGAAAATTCACCCCCCAATTTGCCAAAATGATTTTCAAATCGATTATCGTTTTTCCTCAACCGATTCGATAATCACTTTAATCGTATACCGCACGTGTTGTTAACTGTGAGCGTAGCTTCGCGATTCACAAACGCCCTGAGGGCACACTCACGCTTGAGGTGCGTTGCGCTCGCCCCGCGTTAACGTTGCCCTCAGGGCGACCTGAGAATTCATTATTTTCACCCCCCCCACACACACCGCGCTTTTAAGTTGCAGGAAGTGAAACGGAATTGGACATTGAGAGAGACAGAGACGAGCGGACAGAGATCACCGCCTCGCAGAGACACGGAGACAACAGCGGAGACAACAGCGGAGACAACAGCGGAGACAACAGCGGAGACAACAGCGGAGACAACTACACTCGGGGCCCCGGTCTCCTCGCGGCCCTCGTTGACATTTCAATTTGGGGGGGTGAGGCCTAGGTCGTCTCGGACAGCCTCGGGCTCGCCTGGATTCGCTGCCCGGCTAAAGCGAGGGGGGCGGGCGGCGGGGGTCTCTCGCTGCCCGCGTCTCCCGTCTCGCCTGCAGCGTCTCCTCCCCGTGTCTGCCCACGGCCTCCACGCGCTCCATCACCGAGTATCACACACCACACCACTACTACACACCACACCACTTACACACCACTTACCACTTAAACACCACTACACACACCACCCCTACACACACCACCCCTACACACACCACACCACTTGCACACCACCACCCCACTTACACACACCACACCCCTACACAACACACCACCCCTACACACACCACCCCTACACACACCACACCACTTACACCACTTACACACCACCACACCCCTACACACCACCCCTACACACACCACTACACACACCACTACACACACCACTACACACACCACCCCTACACACACCACCACTTAAACACACCACCCCTACACACCACCCCTACACACACCACTACACACACCACTACACACACCACCCCTACACACACCACTAACACACACCACCCCTACACACCACCCCTACACACACCACTACACACACCACCCCTACACACCACTAACACACACCACCTCTACACACAACACCCCTACACACACCACCCCTACACACAACACCCCTACACACCCACCCCTACACACACCACTACACACACCACCCCTACACACCCACCCCTACACACACCAATACACACACCACCCTACACACACCACCACACCACTTACACACACCACACCACTTACACACCATTTACACACACCACACCCCTACACACCACACCACTTACACACTTACACACACCACACCCCTACACACCACACCACTTACACCACTTACACACACCACACCCCTACACACCACACCACTTACACACACCACCCCTACACACACCACTACACACACCACACCACTTACACACCGCCACACCACTTACACACCGCCACACCACTTACACACACCACACCACTACACACCACCCCACTTACTTACACCACCCCTACACACACTACACACACCACACCACTTGCACACACCACTACACACACCACACCACTTACACACACCACTACACACACCACCACTTACACACACCACTTGCACACACCACTACACACCACACCACTTACACACACCACTTACACACCGCCACATCACTTACACACACCACTACACACACACACCACTACACGCACCACCACACCACCACACCACTACACACACACACCACTTACACACCACAACACCACTTACACACCACAACACCACTTACACACACTACACCACTACACACACCACACCACTACACACACCACACCACTACACACACCACACTACTACACACACCACTACACACACACCACTTACACACACCACTACACACACCACACCACTACACACACACGACTACACACACACCACACACCACCACACCACACTACTTACACACACCACTTACACACACCACTACACACACCACTACAAACACCACCACACCACTACACCACACCACTACACCACACCACTACACCACTACACACACCACTACACACACCACCACACACACCACGCCCCACACCACCACACACCACTTACACCACTACACACCACACACCACACCACCACTACACACGCACACCACTACACACACACACCACACCACTTACACCACTACACACCACACCACTTACACCACTACACACCACTACACACCACTACACACCACTACACACCAGCACACACAACACACCACACCACTTACAACACCCACACACCCCTACACACCACACCACTACACACCACACACCACACCACTTACAACACACCACACCACTTACAACACACCACACACCCCTACACACCACACCACCACACACCACACCACACACACACACCACTACACACACCACACCACACACACCACTACACACACCACTTACACACACCACTACACACAACACACCACTTACAACACACCACACACACCCCTACACACCACCACACACCACCACACCACCACACCACACACACACCCCTACATACACCACACACCACCACACCACTTACACACCCCTACACACCACACACCACCACACCACACACCACCACACCACACCATCACTACACACCACACCACACACCATGAAGGACTGCGAGTACAGCCAAATCGCCCAGGGTTGCCCGTCCACTCCACCGGGACTGGACCCACGAGGCCGGCCTCCCCAGAGGATGAGGAGGAGGATGAGGAATTGGGAAGTCTTCCCGGGCAGGAATCGCTTTGCCTGCGACGGGCGGATTATGACTTCTCGCCAGAGCGGAGTCTTTTATCTCACCCTGGGTCTCATCACCGGCACCAGCGGACTCTTCTTTGCCTTCGAGTGCGTGGTGGTGGTGGTTGTTGTTGATGTTGTTGATGTTGTTGTTGTGGATGATGTTGTTGTTGATGTTGTTGTGGATGATGTTGTTGATGTTGTTGTTGATGTTGTTGATGTTGATGTTGTTGTGGCATCGTCCCAATTGTCCCACCCCTACCTGTGTGTGTGTGTGGAGATGTCCCTGTGAGTGAGTGACTGAGTGACTGACTGACTGAGTGACTGACTGAGTGACTGACTGACTGAGTGACTGACTGACTGAGTGACTGACTGAGTGACTGACTGAGTGACTAAGTGAGTGACTGACTGAGTGACTGACTGAGTGACTGACTGAGTGACTGAGTGAGTGACTGAGTGACTGACTGACTGACTGAGTGACTGAGTGAGTGACTGAGTGAGTGACTGAGTGAGTGACTGAGTGGCTTACTGAGTGGCTTACTGAGTGACTTACTGAGTGGCTTACTGACTGACTGACTGAGTGACTGACTGAGTGACTGACTGACTGAGTGACTGACTGACTGAGTGACTGACTGAGTGACTAAGTGAGTGACTAAGTGAGTGACTGAGTGAGTGACTGAGTGAGTGAGTGACTGAGTGAGTGAGTGAGTGACTGACTGAGTGACTGACTGAGTGACTAAGTGAGTGACTGAGTGACTGACTGAGTGACTGAGTGAGTGACTTCTCGCCAGAGCGGAGTCTTTTATCTCACCCTGGGCCTCATCACCGGCACCAGCGGACTCTTCTTTGCCTTCGAGTGCGTGGTGGTTGATGTTGATGTTGTTGATATTGTTGTTGATGTTGTTGTGGATGATGTTGTTGTTGTTATTGTTGATGATGTTGTTGATGTTGTTGTGGCATCGTCCCAATTGTCCCACCCCTACCTGTGTGTGTGTGTGGAGATGTCCCTGTGAGTGACTGAGTGACTGACTGAGTGACTGACTGAGTGACTGACTGAGTGACTGACTGAGTGACTGACTGAGTGAGTGACTGAGTGAGTGACTGAGTGAGTGACTGAGTGACTGACTAAGTGAGTGACTGAGTGACTGAGTGAGTGACTGACTGAGTGACTGACTGAGTGACTGACTGAGTGACTGACTGAGTGAGTGACTAAGTGAGTGACTGACTGACTGAGTGACTGACTAAGTGAGTGACTGACTGACTGAGTGACTGACTAAGTGAGTGACTGACTGAGTGAGTGACTAAGTGAGTGACTGACTGACTGAGTGACTGACTAAGTGAGTGACTGACTGACTGAGTGACTGACTGAGTGACTGACTGAGTGACTGACTGAGTGACTGACTGAGTGAGTGACTAAGTGAGTGACTGACTGACTGAGTGACTGACTAAGTGAGTGACTGACTGACTGAGTGACTGACTAAGTGAGTGACTGACTGACTGAGTGACTGACTAAGTGAGTGACTGACTGACTGAGTGACTGAGTGATTGAGTGACTGACTGAGTGACTGAGTGAGTGACTGAGTGACTGACTGAGTGCCTGACTAAGTGAGTGACTGACTGACTGAGTGACTGACTAAGTGAGTGACTGACTGACTGAGTGACTGAGTGACTGAGTGATTGAGTGACTGACTGAGTGACTGAGTGACTGAGTGAGTGAGTGACTGACTGACTGAGTGACTGACTAAGTGAGTGACTGACTGAGTGATTGAGTGACTGAGTGACTGACTGAGTGACTGAGTGAGTGAGTGACTGAGTGAGTGACTGAGTGAGTGACTGAGTGACTGACTGAGTGACTGACTGAGTGACTGACTGACTGAGTGACTGACTGACTGAGTGACTGACTGAGTGACTGACTGAGTGACTGACTGACTGAGTGACTGAGTGACTAAGTGAGTGACTGACTGAGTGAGTGACTGACTGACTGACTGACTGAGTGACTAAGTGAGTGACTGACTGAGTGACTGACTGACTGACTAAGTGACTGAGTGAGTGACTGACTGAGTGAGTGACTGAGTGAGTGACTGAGTGAGTGACTGACTGAGTGAGTGACTGAGTGAGTGACTGAGTGAGTGACTGAGTGGGTGACTGAGTGAGTGACTGAGTGACTGAGTGAGTGAGTGACTGACTGAGTGAATGACTGAGTGACTGAGTGACTGACTGAGTGAGTGACTGACTGAGTGACTGAGTGACTGAGTGAGTGACTTCTCGCCAGAGCGGAGTCTTTTATCTCACCCTGGGTCTCATCACCGGCACCAGCGGACTCTTCTTTGCCTTCGAGTGCGTGGTGGTGGTGGTTGTTGTTGATGTTGTTGATGTTGTTGTTGTGGATGATGTTGTTGTTGATGTTGTTGATGTTGATGTTGTTGTTGATGTTGTTGTTGATGTTGTTGATGTTGTTGTGGCATCTTCCCAGTTGTCCCACCCCTACCTGTGTGTGTGTGTGGAGATGTCCCTGTGAGTGTCTGAGTGACTGACTGACTGAGTGACTGACTGAGTGACTGAGTGAGTGGGTGAGTGAGTGGGTGAGTGACTGAGTGACTGAGTGAGTGAGTGACTGAGTGAGTGACTGAGTGAGTGTCTGAGTGACTGACTGACTGAGTGACTGACTGAGTGACTGAGTGAGTGGGTGAGTGACTGAGTGACTGAGTGAGTGACTGAGTGAGTGAGTGAGTGACTGAGTGAGTGTCTGAGTGACTGAGTGACTGAGTGAGTGTCTGAGTGTCTGAGTGACTGAGTGTCTGAGTGAATGAGTGAGTGAGTGACTGAGTGAGTGTCTGAGTGACTGAGTGACTGACTGAGTGAGTGACTGAGTGACTGAGTGAGTGTCTGAGTGACTGAGTGAGTGAGTGACTGAGTGAGTGACTGAGTGACTGAGTGACTGAGTGACTGAGTGAGTGACTGAGTGACTGAGTGACTGACTGAGTGACTGACTGAGTGACTGAGTGACTGACTGAGTGACTGAGTGACTGACTGAGTGACTGACTGAGTGACTGACTGACTGACTGACTGAGTGACTGACTGAGTGACTGAGTGAGTGACTGAGTGAGTGACTGACTGAGTGACTGACTGAGTGACTGACTGAGTGACTGACTGAGTGACTGACTGAGTGAGTGTCTGAGTGACTGAGTGACTGACTGAGTGACTGAGTGAGTGACTGACTGACTGAGTGACTGACTGACTGACTGAGTGACTGACTGACTGACTGAGTGACTGACTGAGTGACTGACTGAGTGAGTGACTGACTGAGTGACTGACTGACTGACTGAGTGACTAACTGAGTGAGTGACTGAGTGAGTGACTGACTGAGTGACTGAGTGACTGACTGAGTGACTGACTGAGTGACTGACTGAGTGACTGAGTGACTGAGTGAGTGACTGAGTGAGTGACTGAGTGACTGACTGAGTGACTGACTGAGTGACTGAGTGACTGACTGACTGACTGACTGAGTGACTGACTGAGTGACTGACTGAGTGACTGACTGACTGAGTGACTGACTGAGTGACTGACTGAGTGACTGACTGACTGAGTGACTGACTGAGTGACTGACTGACTGACTGACTGAGTGACTGACTGAGTAACTGACTGACTGAGTGAGTGACTGACTGAGTGAGTGACTGACTAAGTGACTAAGTGAGTGACTGACTGAGTGACTGAGTGAGTGACTGAGTGAGTGACTGACTGAGTGACTGAGTGAGTGACTGACTGAGTGACTGAGTGAGTGACTGACTGAGTGACTGAGTGACTGACTGACTGACTGAGTGACTGAGTGACTGAGTGACTGACTGACTGAGTGACTGAGTGAGTGACTGAGTGACTGACTGACTGAGTGACTGAGTGAGTGACTGAGTGACTGACTGACTGAGTGACTGAGTGACTGAGTGACTGAGTGACTGACTGAGTGACTGACTGAGTGACTGACTGAGTGACTGACTGAGTGACTGACTGAGTGACTGACTGAGTGACTGAGTGACTGACTGAGTGACTGACTGAGTGACTGACTGAGTGACTGACTGACTGAGTGAGTGACTGAGTGAGTGACTGACTGAGTGAGTGAGTGACTGACTGAGTGACTGAGTGAGTGACTGACTGACTGAGTGAGTGACTGACTAAGTGAGTGACTGACTAAGTGACTGACTGACTAAGTGACTGAGTGAGTGACTGACTGAGTGACTGAGTGAGTGACTGAGTGAGTGACTGAGTGAGTGACTGAGTGACTGACTGACTGACTGAGTGACTGAGTGACTGACTGAGTGACTGACTGAGTGAGTGAGTGACTGAGTGACTGACTGACTGAGTGACTGAGTGAGTGACTGAGTGACTGACTGACTGAGTGACTGACTGAGTGACTGAGTGACTGACTGAGTGACTGACTGAGTGACTGAGTGACTGACTGAGTGACTGAGTGACTGACTGAGTGACTGACTGAGTGACTGAGTGACTGAGTGAGTGACTGAGTGACTGACTGACTGACTGAGTGACTGACTGACTGAGTGACTGACTGAGTGACTGACTGACTGACTGACTGAGTGACTGACTGACTGAGTGACTGACTGACTGAGTGACTGACTGAGTGACTGACTGAGTGACTGACTGAGTGACTGACTGACTGACTGAGTGACTGACTGAGTGACTGACTGAGTGACTGAGTGAGTGACTGAGTGAGTGACTGAGTGAGTGACTGAGTGAGTGACTGAGTGAGTGACTGAGTGAGTGACTGAGTGAGTGACTGAGTGAGTGACTGAGTGAGTGACTGAGTGACTGAGTGAGTGACTGACTGAGTGACTGACTGACTGAGTGACTGAGTGACTGAGTGACTGACTGACTGAGTGACTGACTGAGTGACTGACTGACTGACTGAGTGACTGAGTGACTGACTGAGTGACTGACTGAGTGACTTCTCGCCAGAGCGGAGTCTTTTATCTCACCCTGGGGCTCATCACCGGCACCAGCGGACTCTTCTTTGGTTGAT
>NW_027423410.1:15000-65000 GCF_048934315.1 Petromyzon marinus | reverse complement strand
AGTGGATGGGTGGGTGAGCGTGTGAGTGTGTGAGTGAGTGAGTGTGTGAGTGTGTGTGTGAGTGGGTGGGTGAATGAGTGGGTGGGTGAGTGGGTGAGTGGGTGGGTGAGTGAGTGGGTGAGTGGGTGAGTGGGTGAGTGTGTGAGTGAGTGTGTGAGTGTGTGAGTTTGTGAGTGTGTGTGAGTTTGTGAGTGTGTGAGTGAGTGAGCGTGTGGGTGAGTGAGTGAGTGTGTGAGTGAGTGTGTGTGTGAGTGTGTGAGTGTGTGAGTGAGTGTGTGGGTGAGTGAGTATGTGAGTGTCTCTCTCTCTCCCCAGAGCGCTTTGACCATCACTGCCCGTGGGTGGGTAACTGCGTGGGGGTGAGGAACCACCGCTCGTTTTTCCTCTTCCTCACCTCCCTCTCGCTCCTCACCCTCTACATCTTCAGCTTCACGCTCGCCCATCTGGTGCTTCGTGAGTCGCTCGCTCACTCGCTCACACGCTCACTCGCTCACTCGCTAGCTCACCCGTTCACTCGCTCACTCACTTACTCACCCACTCACTCACACGCTCGCTCACTCACTCACTTACTCACCCACTCACTCACCCACTCACTCACTCACCCACTCACTCACCCACTCACTCACTCACTTACTCACACGCTCACTCACTTACTCACCCGTTCACTCGCTCACTCACTTACTCACCCACTCACTCACTTTCTCGCTCACTCACTCACTTACTCACCCACTCACTCACCCACTCACTCACTCACTTACTCACACGCTCACTCACTTACTCACCCACTCACTCACCCGCTCACTCACTCACTCACTTACTCGCTCACTCACTCACGTACTCACTCACTCACTCACCCACTCACTCACTCACTTACTCGCTCACCCGCTCACTCGCTCACTCGCTCACTCACTTACTCACGTAATCGCTCACCCGCTCACTCGCTCACCCGCTCGCTCGCTCCCTTCCCACTTACTCACCCGCTCACTCGCTCACTCACTTACTCACCCGCTCACTCGCTCACTCACTTGCTCACCCGTTCACTCGCTCACTCACTTACTCACCCGTTCACTCGCTCACTCACTTGCTCACCCGCTCACTCGCTCACTCACTTGCTCACCCGTTCACTCGCTCACTCACTTACTCACCCGCTCACTCGCTCACTCACTTGTTCACCCGTTCATTCGCTCACTCGCTCACTCACTCACACACTCGCTCACCCGTTCACTCACTCGCTCACCCGCTCACTCACTCACTCACACACTCGCTCGCTCACTCACTCGCTCACCCGCTCACTCACTCAGACACTCACTCAGCTGCCTACTCGCTCACCCGCCCGCTCACCCGCCTGCTCACCCACCTGCTCACCCACTCGTTCACCAAATCACTCACTCACCCGCTCACTCGCTCACTCGCTCACCCGCCCACCCGGCCACTCGCTCACCCGCTCGCCCACTCGCTCACCCGCTCGCCCACTCGCTCACCCGCCCACTCGCTCACCCACTCACCAATTCAGTGGTTGTAGTGATGTTGTTGTGGTGGTGGTGATTAACGTGGTGGTTGTAGTTAAGGTGGTGGTTGTGGTGGTGGTTAATGTGGTGGTTAATGTGGTGGTGGTTAATGTGGTGGTGGTTAACGTGGTGGTGGTTAACGTGGTGGTTGTGGTGGTGGTTAACGTGGTGGTTGTGGTGGTGGTTAACGTGGTGGTTGTGGTGGTTAACGTGGTGGTTGTGGTGGTGGTTAACGTGGTGGTTGTGGTGGTGGTTAACGTAGTGGTTGTGGTGGTTAATGTGGTGGTTAACGTGGTGGTTGTGGTGGTTGTAGTGGTGGTTGTAGTGGTGGTTGTAGTGGTGGTTGTGGTGGTGGTTAACGTGGTGGTTAACGTGGTGGTTGTGGTGGTTGTGGTGGTTAACGTGGTGGTTGTGGTGGTTAACGTGGTGGTTGTGGTGGTTGTGGTGGTTGTGGTGGTTAACGTGGTGGTTAATGTGTTGGTGGTTGTGGTGGTGGTTAACGTGGTGGTTAATGTGGTGGTGGTTGTTAACGTGGTGGTGGTTGTTAACGTGGTGGTTGTTAATGTGGTGGTTGTTAATGTGGTGGTGGTTAATGTGGTGGTTGTGGTGGTGGTTGTTAATGTGGTTGTGGTTAACGTGGTGGTTAATGTGGTGGTTAATGTGGTGGTGGTTGTTAACGTGGTGGTGGTTGTGGTGGTTAATGTGGTGGTGGTGGTTAATGTGGTGGTGGTTAATGTGGTGGTGGTGGTTAATGTGGTGGTGGTTAATGTGGTGGTGGTTAATGTGGTGGTGGTTAATGTGGTGGTGGTTAATGTGGTGGTGGTTAATGTGGTGGTGGTTAATGTGGTGGTGGTTAATGTGGTGGTGGTTAATGTGGTGGTGGTTAATGTGGTGGTGGTTAATGTGGTGGTGGTTAACGTGGTGGTGGTTAACGTGGTGGTGGTTAACGTGGTGGTTGTGGTGGTTAATGTGGTGGTTGTGTTGGTGGTTGTGGTGGTGGTGGTTGTGGTGGTGGTGGTTGTGGTGGTGGTGGTTGTGGTGGTTGTGGTGGTGGTTGTTAATGTGGTGGTTAATGTGGTTGTGGTTGTTAACGTGGTTAACGTGGTAGTTGTGGTTGTTAACGTGGTTAACGTGGTGGTGGTTGTGGTTGTTAACGTGGTTAACGTGGTGGTGGTTAACGTGGTGGTTAACATGCTGGTTAACGTGGTGGTGGTTGTGGTGGTGGTTGTGGTTGTGGTTGTTAACGTGGTTGTGGTGGTGGTTGTGTTGGTGGTTGTTAACGTGGTGGTTGTGGTGGTGGTTGTGGTGGTTAATGTGGTTGTGGTTGTTAACGTGGTTGTGGTTGTTGTGGTTGTTAACGTGGTGGTGGTTCTGGTTGTGGTGGTTGTTAACGTGGTGGTTGTTAGCGTGGTGGTTGTTAGCGTGGTGGTTGTTAGCGTGGTGGTTGTGGTTGTTAACGTGGTGGTTGTGGTTGTTAATGTGGTTGTTGTGGTTGTTAACGTGGTGGTTGTTAACGTGGTGGTTGTTAACGTGGTGGTTGTGGTGGTGGTTGTGGTTGTTAATGTGGTTGTGGTTGTTGTGGTGGTGGTTGTGGTGGTTGTTAACGTGCTGGTTAACGTGGTGGTGGTTGTGGTGGTGGTTGTGGTTGTTAACGTGGTTGTGGTGGTGGTTGTGTTGGTGGTTGTTAACGTGGTGGTTGTGGTGGTGGTTGTGGTTGTTAACGTGGTTGTGGTGGTGGTTGTGTTGGTGGCTGTTAACGTGGTGGTTGTGGTGGTGGTTGTGGTGGTTGTTAACGTGCTGGTTAACGTGGTGGTGGTTGTGGTTGTTAACGTGGTTGTGGTGGTGGTTGTGTTGGTGGTTGTTAACGTGGTGGTTGTGGTGGTGGTTGTGGTTGTTAACGTGGTTGTGGTGGTGGTTGTGTTGGTGGCTGTTAACGTGGTGGTTGTGGTGGTGGTTGTGGTTGCTAACGTGGTGGTTGTTGTGGTGGTGGTTGTGGTGGTTGTTAACGTGCTGGTTAACGTGGTGGTGGTTGTGGTGGTGGTTGTGGTTGTTAACGTGGTTGTGGTTGTGTTGGTGGCTGTTAACGTGGTGGTTGTGGTGGTGGTTGTGGTGGTTGTTAACGTGCTGGTTAACGTGGTGGTGGTTGTGGTGGTGGTTGTGGTTGTTAACGTGGTTGTGGTGGTGGTTGTGTTGGTGGTTGTTAACGTGGTGGTTGTGGTGGTGGTTGTGGTTGTTAACGTGGTTGTGGTGGTGGTTGTGTTGGTGGCTGTTAACGTGGTGGTTGTGGTGGTGGTTGTGGTTGCTAACGTGGTGGTTGTTGTGGTGGTGGTTGTGGTGGTTGTTAACGTGCTGGTTAACGTGGTGGTGGTTGTGGTGGTGGTTGTGGTTGTTAACGTGGTTGTGGTTGTGTTGGTGGCTGTTAACGTGGTGGTTGTGGTGGTGGTTGTGGTGGTTGTTAACGTGCTGGTTAACGTGGTGGTGGTTGTGGTGGTGGTTGTGGTTGTTAACGTGGTTGTGGTGGTGGTTGTGTTGGTGGTTGTTAACGTGGTGGTTGTGGTGGTGGTTGTGGTTGTTAACGTGGTTGTGGTGGTGGTTGTGTTGGTGGCTGTTAACGTGGTGGTTGTGGTGGTGGTTGTGGTGGTGGTTGTGGTTGTTAACGTGGTGGTGGTTGTTGTTGTGGTTGTTGTGGTTGTGGTTGTGGTGGTTGTTAACGTGCTGGTTAACGTGGTGGTGGTTGTGGTGGTGGTTGTGGTTGTTAATGTGGTGGTTGTGGTTGTTAACGTGGTGGTTGTGGTTGTTAACGTGGTGGTTGTTAACGTGGTGGTGGTTGTTAACGTGGTTGTGGTGGTGGTTGTTGGTGGTTGTTAACGTGGTGGTTGTGGTGGTGGTTGTGGTGGTGGTTGTGGTGGTTAATGTGGTTGTGGTTGTTAACGTGGTTGTGGTTGTTAACGTGGTGGTGGTTCTGGTTGTGGTTGTGGTGGTCGTTAACGTAGTTGTGGTTGTGGTGGTGGTTGTTGTGGTTGTGGTGGTGGTTGTGGTGGTTGTTAGCGTGGTGGTTGTGGTTGTTAACGTGGTGGTTGTGGTGGTGGTTGTGGTTGTTAATGTGGTTGTGGTTGTGGTGGTTGTGGTGGTGGTTGTGGTTGTTAACGTGGTGGTTGTGGTGGTGGTTGTGGTGGTGGTTGTGGTGGTTGTTAACGTGGTGGTTGTGGTTGTTAATGTGGTTGTTGTTGTTGTGGTTGTTGTGGTGGTGGTTGTGGTGGTTGTGGTGGTTGTTAACGTGCTGGTTAACGTGGTGGTGGTTGTGGTGGTGGTTGTGGTTGTTAACGTGGTTGTGGTGGTGGTTGTGTTGGTGGCTGTTAACGTGGTGGTGGTTGTGGTTGTTAACGTGGTGGTGGTTGTTGTTGTGGTTGTTGTGGTTGTGGTTGCTAACGTGGTGGTGGTTCTGGTTGTGGTTGTGGTGGTTGTTAACATGGTGGTGGTTGTGGTTGTTAATGTGGTTGTGGTTGTTAATGTGGTTGTGGTTGTTAATGTGGTTGTGGTTGTTAACGTGGTGGTTGTGGTTGTTAACGTGGTGGTGGTGGTTGTTAACGTGGTTGTGGTTGTGGGTGTTAACGTGGTTGTTGTGGTTGTGGTTGTTAACGTGGTTGTGGTTGTTGTGGTTGTGGTTGTTAACGTGGTGGTTGTTAACGTGGTGGTTGTTAACGTGGTGGTTGTTAACGTGGTGGTTGTTAACATGGTTGTGGTTGTTAACGTGGTTGTGGTTGTTAACGTGGTTGTGGTTGTTAACGTGGTTGTGGTTGTTATCGTGATGGTGGTGGTTGTGGTTGTTAATGTGGTTGTTAATGTGGTTGTTAATGTGGTGGTTGTGGTTGTTAATGTGGTGGTTGTGGTTGTTAATGTGGTGGTTGTGGTTGTTAATGTTGTGGTTGTGGTTGTTGTGGTTGTTATCGTGACGGTGGTGGTGGTTGTTAATGTGGTTGTGGTGGTTAATGTGGTTGTGGTAGTTAACGTGGTGGTGGTTGTGGTTGTTAACGTGGTTCTGGTTGTGGTTGTTGTTAATGTGGTTGTTGTGGTTGTGGTTAATGTTGTTGTGGTTGTGGTTGTTGTGGTGGTTGTGGTTGTTGTGGTGGTTGTGGTTGTTAACGTGGTGGTGGTTGTTAACGTGGTTGTTGTGGTTGTTAATGTGGTTGTGGTTGTTAATGTGGTTGTTGTGGTTGTTCTGGTTGTGGTTGTTAATGTGGTTGTGGTTGTTAATGTGGTTGTTCTGGTTGTGGTTGTTAATGTGGTTGTTCTGGTTGTGGTTGTTAATGTGGTTGTGGTTGTTAACGTGGTGGTTGTTGTGGTTGTTGTGGTTGTGGTGGTTGTTAACGTTGTTGTTGTGGTTAATGTGGTTGTGGTTGTTAATGTTGTTAATGTGGTTCTGGTTGTGGTTGTTGTGGTTGTTCTGGTTGTGGTTGTTAATGTGGTTGTGGTTGTGGTGGTTAACGTGGTTCTGGTTGTGGTTGTTGTGGTTGTTGTGGTTGTTAATGTGGTTCTGGTTGTGGTTGTTAATGTTGTTAATGTGGTTGTGGTTGTTGTGGTTGTTGTGGTTGTTAATGTTGTTAATGTGGTTGTGGTTGTGGTTGTTGTGGTTGTTGTGGTTGTTAATGTTGTTAATGTGGTTGTGGTTGTTTCCTGCAGGCTCCAGGCACGCTGGGTTCGTGTCGGCACTGAAAGAATCTCCCGCCAGATATCCTGACTCAGTCACTCCTCACTCAGACACTTAGTCAGTCGGTCAGTCAGTCAGTCAGTCACTCAGTCACTCACTCAGCACTCAGTCAGCCACTCAGTCAGTCAGCCACTCAGTCACTCAGTCACTCACTCAGTCACTCACTCAGTCAGTCAGCCACACAGTCACTCAGTCAGTCAGCCACTCAGTCACTCAGTCAGTCAGTCAGCCACTCAATCAGTCAGCCACTTAGTCAGTCAGTCAGCCACTCACTCACTCAGCCACTCAGTCAGTCAGCCACACAGTCACTCAGTCAGTCAGCCACTCAGTCACTCAGCCACACAGTCACTCAGTCAGTCAGTCACTCAGTCAGTCAGCCACTCAGTCACTCAGTCACTCACTCAGTCAGCCACTCAGTCAGTCAGTCACTCAGTCAGTCACTCACTCAGTCAGCCACTCAGTCAGTCAGTCACTCAGTCAGTCAGTCAGCCACTCAGTCAGTCACTCAGTCAGTCACTCAGTCAGTCAGCCACTCACTCAGTCAGTCAGCCACTTAGTCACTCAGCGACTCACTCAGTCACTCACTCAGTCAGCCACTCAGTCAGTCACTCACTCAGTCAGTCACTCACTCAGTCAGTCACTCACTCAGTCAGCCACTCAGACACTCAGTCAGCCACTCACTCAGTCAGCCACTCAGTCAGTCAGCCACTCACTCAGTCAGCCACTCACTCAGTCAGCCACTCAGTCAGTCAGCCACTCACTCAGTCAGCCACTCAGTCAGTCAGCCACTCACTCAGTCAGCCACTCAGTCAGTCACTCACTCAGTCAGTCACTCACTCAGTCAGTCACTCACTCAGTCAGCCACTCGGTCAGCCACTCACTCAGTCACAGTGTCACTCACTGTGTCACTCACTGTGTCACTCACTGTGTCACTCACTGTGACACTCACTGTGTCACTCCTTGACTTCTCCACACTGCTGTGGAGGTGCTGGTTTGCTTCCTGTCCGTGTGGTCCATCCTGGGCCTATCGGGGTTCCACACTTACCTGGTGCTGGTGAACCAGACTACGAACGAGGATGTGAGTGGGGGACACTCACTCGGTGTGTCACTCGCTGTGTCACTCACTGTGTCACTCACTGTGTCACTCGCTGTGTCACTCACTGTGTCACTCACTGTGTCACTCACTGTCACTCACTCACTGTGTCACTCACTGTGTCACTCACTGTGTCACTCACTGTGTCACTCACTGTGTCACTCACTCACTGTGTCACTCACTCACTGTGTCACTCACTGTGTCACTGTGTCACTCACTGTGTCACTGTGTCACTCACTGTGTCACTCACTGTGTCACTCACTGTGCTGGTTTGCTTCCTGTCCGTGTGGTCCATCCTGGGCCTATCGGGGTTCCACACTTACCTGGTGCTGGTGAACCAGACTACGAACGAGGATGTGAGTGGGGGACACTCACTCACTGTGTCACTCACTGTGTCACTCACTGTGTCACTCACTGTGACACTCACTGTGTCACTGTGTCACTCACTCACTCACTGTGTCACTCACTGTGTCACTCACTGTGCTGGTTTGCTTCCTGTCCGTGTGGTCCATCCTGGGCCTATCGGGGTTCCACACTTACCTGGTGCTGGTGAACCAGACTACGAACGAGGATGTGAGTGGGGGACACTCACTCGGTGTGTCACTCACTGTGTCACTCACTGTGTCACTCACTGTCACTCATTGTCACTCACTGTGTCACTCACTGTCACTCACTCACTGTGTCACTCACTGTGTCACTCACTGTGTCACTCACTCACTGTGTCACTCACTCACTGTGTCACTCACTCACTGTGTCACTCACTGTGTCACTCACTGTGTCACTGTGTCACTCACTGTGTCACTCACTCACTCACTGTGTCACTGTGACACTCACTGTGTCACTCGCTGTGTCACTCACTGTGCTGGTTTGCTTCCTGTCTGTGTGGTCCATCCTGGGCCTATCGGGGTTCCACACTTACCTGGTGCTGGTGAACCAGACTACGAACGAGGATGTGAGTGGGGGACACTCACTCGGTGTGTCACTCACTGTGTCACTCACTGTGTCACTCACTCACTCACTCACTGTGTCACTCACTGTGTCACTCACTGTGTCACTGTGTCACTCACTGTGTCACTCACTCACTGTGTCACTCACTGTGTCACTCACTGTGTCACTCACTCACTGTGTCACTCACTCACTGTGTCACTCACTGTGTCACTCACTGTGTCACTCACTGTGTCACTCACTGTGACACTTACTCAGTCACTCACTCACTGTGTCACTCACTGTGTCACTCACTGTGTCACTCACTCGCTGTGTCACTCACTCGCTGTGTCACTCACTCACTGTGTCACTCACTCACTGTGTCACTCACTGTGTCACTCACTGTGTCACTCACTGTGTCACTCGCTGTGTCACTCACTGTGTCACTCACTCACTGTGTCACTCACTGTGTCACTCACTGTGTCACTCACTCACTGTGTCACTCACTGTGTCACTCACTGTGTCACTCACTCACTGTGTCACTCACTCACTGTGTCACTCACTCACTGTGTCACTCACTGTGTCACTCACTGTGTCACTCACTGTGTCACTCACTCACTGTGTCACTCACTCACTGTGTCACTCACTCACTGTGTCACTCACTCACTGTGTCACTCACTCACTGTGTCACTCACTCACTGTGTCACTCACTGTGTCACTCACTGTGTCACTCACTCACTGTCACTCACTGTGTCACTCACTGTGTCACTCACTCACTGTCACTCACTGTGTCACCCACTGTGTCACTCACTCACTGTGTCACTCACTCACTGTGTCACTCACTGTGTCACTCACTGTGTCACTCACTGTGTCACTCACTCACTGTCACTCACTGTGTCACCCACTGTGTCACTCACTGTGTCACTCACTGTGTCACTCACTCACTGTGTCACTCACTGTGTCACTGTGACACTCACTGTGTCACTCACTGTGTCACTCACTGTGTCACTCACTGTGGCACTCACTGTGGCACTCACTCACTGTGTCACTCACTCACTGTGTCACTCACTGTGTCACTCACTGTGTCACTCACTGTGTCACTCACTGTCACTCACTGTGTCACTCACTCACTGTGTCACTCACTGTGTCACTCACTGTGTCACTCACTCACTGTGTCACTCACTGTGACACTCACTGTGTCACTCACTGTCACTCACTGTGTCACTCACTGTGTCACTCACTCACTGTGTCACTGTGTCACTCACTGTGTCACTCACTGTGACACTCACTCACTGTGTCACTCACTCACTGTGTCACTCACTGTGTCACTCACTGTGTCACTCACTCACTCACTCACTGTGTCACTCACTGTGTCACTCACTCACTGTGTCACTCACTGTGTCACTCGCTGTGTCACTCGCTGTGTCACTCATTGTGTCACTCACTGTGTCACTCACTGTGTCACTCACTGTGTCACTCACTCGCTGTGTCACTCACTCACTGTGTCACTCACTCACTGTGTCACTCACTGTGTCACTCACGTGACACTCACTGTGTCACTCACTGTGTCACTCACGTGACACTCACTGTGTCACTCACTCACTGTGTCACTCACTGTCACTCACGTGACACTCACTGTGTCACTCACTCACTGTGTCACTCACTGTGTCACTCACTGTGTCACTCACTCACTGTGTCACTCACTCACTGTGTCACTCACTGTGTCACTCACTGTGTCACTCACTGTGTCACTCACTCACTGTCACTCACTCACTGTCACTCACTCACTGTCACTCACTGTGTCACCCACTGTGTCACTCACTCACTGTGTCACTCACTCACTGTGTCACTCACTGTGTCACTCACTGTGTCACTCACTCACTGTGTCACTCACTGTGACACTCACTCACTGTGTCACTCACTCACTGTGTCACTCACTCACTGTGTCACTCACTGTGTCACTCACTGTGTCACTCACTCACTGTGTCACTCACTCACTGTGCCACTCACTGTGTCACTCACTGTGTCACTCACTGTGTCACTCACTGTGTCACTCACTCGCTGTGTCACTCACTCACTGTGTCACTCACTCGCTGTGTCACTCACTCACTGTGTCACTCACTCACTGTGTCACTCACTGTGTCACTCACGTGACACTCACTGTGTCACTCACTGTGTCACTCACGTGACACTCACTGTGTCACTTACTCACTGTGTCACTTACTCACTGTGTCACTCACTCCGTGTCACTCACTCCGTGTCACTCACTGTGTCACTCACTGTGTCACTCACTCACTGTGTCACTCACTCACTCACTGTGTCACTCACTGTGTCACTCACTGTGTCACTCACTGTGTCACTGTGACACTCACTCACTGTCACTCACTGTGTCACTCACTCACTGTGTCACTCACTGTGTCACTCACTGTCACTCACTGTGACAGTCACTGTGTCACTCACTCACTGTGTCACTCACTCACTCACTGTGTCACTCACTCACTCACTGTCACTCACTGTGTCACTCACTGTGTCACTCACTCACTGTCACTCACTGTGACACTCACTGTGTCACACACTGTTACTCACTCACTGTGTCACTCACTGTGTCACTCACTGTGTCACTGTCACTCGCTGTCACTCACTCGCTGTGTCACTCACTCGCTGTGTCACTCACTGTGTCACTCACTGTGTCACTCACTGTGTCACTCACTCACTGTCACTCACTCACTGTGTCACTCACTGTGTCACTCACTGTGTCACTCACTGTGTCACTGTGTCACTCACTATGTCACTCACTGTGTCACTCACTGTGTCACTCACTGTGTCACTCACTCACTGTGTCAATCACTGTGTCACTCACTGTGTCACTCACTGTGTCACTCACTGTGTCACTCACTGTGTCACTCACTCACTGTGTCACTCACTCACTGTGTCACTCACTGTGTCACTCACTGTGTCACTCACTGTGTCACCCACGTGACCCCCAGATGAAGAAGTCTTGGTCCAACCGTAGGGGTCGCGACAATTTCAACCCCTACAGCCAAGGGGGTCTCCTGCAGAACTGTGCCCAGGTGCTCTGTGGACCCCTACAGCCCAGGTAAACCCCTTTAAGGGGGTCTCTGGGGGTACCCCTACAGCCCAGGTAACCCCCGTTAAGGGGGTCTCTGGAGGTACCCCTACAGCCCAGGTAAACCCCGTTAAGGGGGGTCTCTGGAGGTACCCCTAGAGCCCAGGTAAACCCCCGTTAAGGGGGTCTCTGGAGGTACCCCTACAGCCCAGGTAAACCCCGTTAAGGGGGGTCTCTGGGGGTACCCCTACAGCCCTGGTAAACCCCGTTAAGGGGGGTCTCTGGGGGTACCCCTACAGCCCAGGTAAACCCCCGTTAAGGGGGTCTCTGGGGGTACCCCTACAGCCCAGGTAAACCCCTTTAAGGGGGGTCTCTGGGGATACCCCTACAGCTCAGGTAAACCCCGTTAAGGGGGGTCTCTGGAAGTACCCCTACAGCCCAGGTAAACCCCCGTTAAGGGGGTCTCTGGTGGTACCCCTACAGCCCAGGTAACCCCCGTTAAGGGGGGTCTCTGGGGGTACCCCTACAGCCCAGGTAAACCCCGTTAAGGGGGGTCTCTGGGGGTACCCCTAGAGCCCAGGTAAACCCTGTTAAGGGGGGTCTCTGGGGGTACCCCTAGAGCCCAGGTAAACCCCGTTAAGGGGGGTCTCTGGGGGTACCCCTACAGCTCAGGTAAACCCCCGTTAAGGGGGTCTCTGGAGGTACCCCTACAGCCCAGGTAAACCCTCGTTAAGGGGGTCTCTGGGGGTACCCCTACAGTCCAGGTAAACCCCCGTTAAGGGGGTCTCTGGGGGTACCCCTACAGCCCAGGTAACCCCCGTTAAGGGGGTCTCTGGGGGTACCCCTACAGCCCAGGTAAACCCCGTTAAGGGGGGTCTCTGAGGGTACCCCTACAGCCCAGGTAAACCCCGTTAAGGGGGTCTCTGGGGGTACCCCTACAGCCCAGGTAAACCCCGTTAAGGGGGTCTCTGGAGGTACCCCTACAGCCCAGGTAAACCCCTTTAAGGGGGTCTCTGGGGGTACCCCTACAGCCCAGGTAAACCCCGTTAAGGGGGTCCCTGGGGGTACCCCTACAGCCCAGGTAAACCCCGTTAAGGGGGTCTCTGGAGGTACCCCTACAGCCCAGGTAAACCCCTTTAAGGGGGTCTCTGGGGGTACCCCTACAGCTCAGGTAAACCCCCGTTAAGGGGGGTCTCTGGGGGTACCCCTACAGCCCAGGTAAACCCCGTTAAGGGGGGTCTCTGGGGGTACCCCTACAGCCCAGGTAAACCCCGTTAAGGGGGGTCTCTGGGGGTACCCCTACAGCCCAGGTAAACCCCTTTAAGGGGGTCTCTGGAGGTACCCCTACAGCCCAGGTAAACCCCTTTAAGGGGGTCTCTGGGGGTACCCCTACAGCTCAGGTAAACCCCCGTTAAGGGGGGTCTCTGGGGGTACCCCTACAGCCCAGGTAAACCCCGTTAAGGGGGGTCTCTGGGGGTACCCCTACAGCCCAGGTAAACCCCTTTAAGGGGGTCTCTGGAGGTACCCCTACATCCCAGGTAAACCCCGTTAAGGGGGTCTCTGGTGGTACCCCTACAGCCCAGGTAAACCCCTTTAAGGGGGTCTCTGGGGGTACCCCTACAGCCCAGGTAAACCCCTTTAAGGGGGTCTCTGGGGGTACCCCTACAGCCCAGGTAAACCCCGTTAAGGGGGTCTCTGGTGGTACCCCTACAGCCCAGGTAAACCCCTTTAAGGGGGTCTCTGGGGGTACCCCTACAGCCCAGGTAAACCCCGTTAAGGGGGTCTCTGGGGGTGCCCCTACAGCTCAGGTAACCCCCGTTAAGGGGGTCTGTGTGTGAGTACCCCAGCTAGGGGGTCTCTGTGTGTGTGAGTACCCCCCAGCTAGGGGGTCTCTGTGTGTGTGTGTACCCCCTAGCTAGGGGGCACCCCAGCTAGGGGGTCTCTCTCTGTCTATGTGTGTGAGTACCCCCCAGCTAGGGGGTCTCTGTGTGTGTGAGTACCCCCTAGCTGGAGTACCCCCTAGCTAGGGGGTACCCCAGCTAGGGGGTCTCTGTGTGTGTGTGTACCCCCTAGCTAGGGGGTCTCTGTGTGTGTGTGAGTACCCCCCAGCTAGGGGGTCTCTGTGTGTGTGTGAGTACCCCCCAGCTAGGGGGTCTCTCTGTGTGTGTGTGTGTACACCCTAGCTAGGGGGTACCCCTAGCTAGGGGGACTCTGTGTGTGTGTGTGTACCCCAGCTAGGGGGTACCCCAGCTAGGGGGTCTCTGTGTGTGTGTGAGTACCCCCTAGCTAGGGGGTCTCTCTCTCTCTGTGTGTGAGTACCCCCTAGCTAGGGGGTCTCTGTGTGTGTGAGTACCCCCCAGCTAGGGGGTCTCTGTGTGTGAGTACCCCTAGCTAGGGGTACCCCCTAGCTAGGGGGTACCCCTAGCTAGGGGGTCTCTCTCTGTGTGTGTGTACCCCCCAGCTAGGGGGTCTCTGTGTGTGTGTGTGTGTACCCCCTAGCTAGGGGGTCTCTGTGTGTGTGTGAGTACCCCCCAGCTAGGGGGTCTCTCTGTGTGTGTGTGTGTACCCCCTAGCTAAGGGGTACCCCCAGCTAGGGGGTCTCTCTGTGTGTGTCTCAGTCTGCTAGACCTGAGAGGCTTTGTCACTCCGGACATCCAAGAGACATCAAACTCCTCCACGCTCGGCATGCAGCCGGTACCACTCAGCTACCTGTCACCTACCTCTCACTCACCTACCACTCAGCTACCACTCACTCACCTACCACTCAGCTACCTCTCAGCTACCTCTCAGCTACCACTCACTCACCTACCACTCACCACTCACCTACCACTCACTCACCTACCACTCACCACTCACCTACCACTCACTCACCTACCACTCACCTACCACTCACCTACCACTCAGCTACCACTCACCTACCACTCACCTACCTCTCAGCTACCTGTCACCTACCACTCACGTACCACTCAGCTACTCACTCAGCTACCTCTCAGCTACCACTCACCTACCTCTCACCTACCACTCAGCTACCTCTCAGCTACCCACTCACTCAGCTACCTCTCACTCACCTACCACTCAGCTACCTCTCAGCTACCTCTCACCTACCTCTCACCTACCACCCAGCTACCACTCACCTACCACTCAGCTACCACTCACCTACCCACCCACCTACCACTCATCTACCACTCAGCTACTCACTCGCCTACCCACTCACCTACCACTCAGCTACTCACTTGCCTACTCACTCACCTACCCACTCACCTACCACTCAGCTACCACTCACCAACCTCTCACATACTCACTCACCTCACTCACATTCCTACCCACTCACCTACCTTTCTCCTACCACTCACCTACCTTTCTCCTACCACTCACCTACCCACTCACCTACCACTCACCTACCCACTCACCTACCACCCAGCTACTCACTCACCTACCACTCACCACTCACCTACTCACTCGCCTACCAACTCAGCTACCACTCACCTACCCACCCACCTTCCTACTTGCCTACCCACCCACCTTCCTACTCACCTACCACTCACCTACCTCTCACCTACTCACTCACCTACCCACTCACCTACCACTCACCTACCCATTCAGCTACCACTCAGCTACCCGCAGCTACCCACACACCTACCCACTCACCTACCACTCACCTACCACACAGCTACTCACTCACCTACCACTCACCTACCCACTCACCTACCACACAGCTACTCACTCACCTACCACTCACCTACCACACAGCTACCACACAGCTACTCACTCACCTACCACTCACCTACCCACTCAGCTACCACTCACCTACCACTCAGCTACTCACTCACCTACCACTCGCCTACCCACTCACCAACCTCTCACCTACCTCACCTACCACTCGCCTACTCGCTGACCTACCTCTCAGCTACCTCTCAGCTACCCACTCAGCTACCTCTCAGCTACTCACTCAGCTACCACTCAGCTACCTCTCAGCTACCTCTCACCTACCCACTCACCTACCACTCAGCTACCTCTCACGTACCACTCACCTACCACTCACCTACCTCTCACCTACCCACTCAGCTACCTCTCAGCTACTTCTCACCTACCTATCAGCTACCCACTCACGTACCACTCAGCTACCTCTCACGTACCACTCACCTACCCACTCAGCTACCTCTCAGCTACCACTCGGCTACCTATCAGCTACATGTCACCTACCACTCACCTACCACTCACCTACCACTCACCTACCACTCAGCTACCACTCAGCTACCTCTCACCTACCGCTCACCTACCACTCAGCTACCCACTCAGCTACCCACTCAGCTACCTATCAGCTACCCACTCAGCTACCCACTCAGCTACCTCTCACCTACCACTCACCTACCACTCAGCTACCACTCACCAACCACTCAGCTACCTCTCAGCTACCACTCACCACTCACCTACCACTCAGCTACCTCTCACCTACCTGTCACCTACCACTCACCTACCTCTCACCTACCACTCGCCTACCTCTCACCTACCACTCAGCTACCTCTCAGCTACCTCTCACCTACCACTCACTCACCTACCACTCACCACTCACCTACCACTCAGCTACCACTCACCTACCACTCACCTACCTCTCACCTACCACTCAGCTACCTCTCAGCTACCTCTCACCTACCACTCACTCACCTACCACTCACCACTCACCTACCACTCGCCTACCTCTCACCTACCACTCACCTACCTCTCACCTACCACTCAGCTACCTCTCACCTACCACTCAGCTACCTCTCACCTACCACTCGCCTACCTCTCACCTACCACTCGCCTACCTCTCACCTACCACTCACCTACCTGTCACCTACCACCCAGCTACCTCTCACCTACCACTCAGCTACCTCTCAGCTACCTCTCAGCTATCTCTCACCTACCACTCAGCTACCACTCACCTACCCACCCACCTACCACTCATCTACCACTCAGCTACTCACTCGCCTACCCACTCACCTACCACTCAGCTACTCACTCACCTACCCACTCACCTACCACTCAGCTACCACTCAGCTACCACTCACCAACCTCTCACATACTCACTCACCTCACTCACATTCCTACCCACTCACCTACCACTCACCTACCTTTCTCGTACCACTCACCTACCACCCACCTACCACTCACCTACCCACTCACCTACCACTCACCTACAACTCAGCTACCCACTCAGCTACCCACTCAGCTACCCACTCACCTACAACTCAGCTACCACTCACCTACCACCCAGCTACTCACTCACCTACCACTCACCTACTCACTCGCCTACCAACTCACCAACCTCTCACCTACCCACCCACCTTCCTACTCGCCTACCCACTCACCTACCCACTCACCTACCCACTCACCTACCACTCAGCTACCTCTCACCTACCACTCACCTACCACTCACCTACCTCTCACCCACCACACAGCTACCACTCACCAACCTCTCACCTACCAGTCACCTACCTCTCACCTACTCACTCACCTAACCACTCACCTACCACTCACCTACCCATTCAGCTACCACTCAGCTACCACTCACCTACCACTCACCTACTCGCTGACCTACTCGCTCACCTACCACTCACCTACCACACAGCTACCACTCACCTACCTCTCGCCTACCACTCACCTACCTCTCACCTACCCACTCACCTACCCACTCACCTACCCGCTCACCTACTCGCTCACCTACTCGCTCACCTACCCACTCACCTACCACTCACCTACCACTCACCTACTCTCCTGCCTACTCACCCACTCGGCGTGGTGAATGAGTGGTGAGTGAGGTGGGCGAGTGGTGAGTGGTGGGTGAGGTGAGTGGGTGGTAAGTGGTGAGTGGGTGGTGAATGAGTGGTGAGTGAGGTGAGTGGGTGGGTGAGTGGGTGGGTGAGTGGGTGAGTGAGTGAGTGAATGGGTGAGTGGGTGAGTGTATGATTGAGTGGGTGGGTGAGTTGTGAGTAACTATTTTGATCTCTTTCCTCCACAGATCTCTGCATCACAACCACCACAACTACCATCACCACAACTACCACAAGTATCACCACCACCATCACCACCACAATTATCACCACAATCACTACCATCACCACAACTACCATCATCATCACCACCACCGTCACTAACATCACCACCATCACTAACATCACCACCATCACCACCATCACTACCACAACTACCACCACCACTGCTACCACCGCCACCATCACCACTGCTACCATCGCCACCATCACTACCACAACCATCACAACCACAACCACCATCACTACCACCACAACCACATCCACAACCACCATCACTACCACCACAACAACCACCACCATCACAACCACCACCACCATCACTACCACAACCATCACCACCATCACTACCACAACCACCGCCACCATCACTACCACAACCACCACCACCATCACTACCACAACCACCATCACTACCACAACCACCGCCACCATCACTACCACAACCATCGCCACCATCACTACCACAACCATCACCACCACCACCATCACTACCACCACAACAACCACCACCATCACAACAACCACCACCATCACTACCACAACCATCACCACCATCACTACCACAACCACCGCCACCATCACTACCACAACAACCACCACCACCACCACCATCACCACGACCACCTCCGTCACCTCCACTGCCCAACGCACTCGCCAGGGCGGATGATGAAGACACTGAGAGGGCAAGGAGCTCCAATGATGATGATGACGATGATGATGATGACGATGTCGATGGCGATGATGATGTTGAGAGAGGAGCGGGGTCCGTCTTGGTGGCCATACTTCACCACTCCAGTGCCTTTGCTGGGGCCACGGGGAGGAGTGGAGCGGTGAAAATGAGTGCGGTGTGAGATGTACCTAGCCTGGCACTGTCGTGGGTGGGGTGGATGATTGGGTGGGTGGATTATTGGGTGGGTGAGTCGGTGAGTATGTGGGTGAGTGGGTGGGGTGAGTGACTGACTGGGTGGGTGGGTGAGTGGGTGGGGTGGATGATTGGGTGAGTGGATGATTGGGTCGGTGAGTATGTGGGTGGGGTGAGTGACTGGGTGGGTGAGTGGGTGAGTGGGTGGGGTGAGTGACTGACTGGGTGGGTGGGTGAGTGGGTGGATGAGTTGGTGAGTGAGTGAGTGAGTCGGTGAGTATGTTGGTGGCTGGGTGAGTGGGTGAGTGGATGATTGAGTGGGTGAGTCGGTGAGTATGTGGGTGGGTGATTGGGTGAGTGGATGATTGGGTGAGTCGGTGAGTATGTGGGTGAGTGGGTGGGGTGAGTGACTGGGTGGATGAGTTGTTGAGTGAGTGAGTCGGTGAGTATGTTGGTGGCTGGGTGAGTGGATGATTGGGTGGGTGAGTCGGTGAGTATGTGGGTGGGTGATTGGGTGAGTCGGTGAGTATGTGGGTGGGTGGGTGAGTGGGTGAGTGGATGGGTGAGTGGGTGGGGTGAGCAACTGACTGGGTGGGTGGGTGAGTGGGTAGGGTGAGCGACTGACTGGGTGGGTGGGTGAGTGGGTGGGGTGAGCGACTGACTGGGTGGGTGGGTGAGTGGGTGGATGAGTTGTTGAGTGAGTGAGTGAGTCGGTGAGTATGTGGGTGGGTGAGTGGATGATTGGGTGGGTGAGTCGGTGAGTATGTTGGTGGCTGGGTGAGTGGGTGAGTGGATGATTGAGTGGGTGAGTCGGTGAGTGGGTGAGTGGATGATTGGGTGAGTCGGTGAGTATGTGGGTGAGTGGGTGGGGTGAGTGACTGACTGGGTGGGTGGGTGAGTGGGTGGGGTGGACGATTGGGTGAGTGGATGATTGGGTGGGTCGGTGAGTATGTTGGTGGCTGGGTGAGTGGGTGAGTGGATGATTGAATGGGTGAGTATGTTGGTGGCTGGGTGAGTGGGTGAGTGGATGATTGAGTGGGTGAGTCGGTGAGTATGTGGGTGGGTGATTGGGTGAGTGGATGATTGGGTGAGTCGGTGAGTATGTGGGTGAGTGGGTGGGGTGAGTGACTGACTGGGTGGGTGAGTGGGTGGGGTGAGTGACTGGGTGGATGAGTTGTTGAGTGAGTGAGTCGGTGAGTATGTTGGTGGCTGGGTGAGTGGATGATTGGGTGGGTGAGTCGGTGAGTATGTGGGTGGGTGATTGGGTGAGTCGGTGAGTATGTGGGTGGGTGGGTGAGTGGGTGAGTGGGTGGGGTGAGCAACTGACTGGGTGGGTGGGTGAGTGGGTAGGGTGAGCGACTGACTGGGTGGGTGGGTGAGTGGGTGGGGTGAGCGACTGACTGGGTGGGTGGGTGAGTGGGTGGATGAGTTGTTGAGTGAGTGAGTGAGTCGGTGAGTATGTGGGTGGGTGAGTGGATGATTGGGTGGGTGAGTCGGTGAGTATGTTGGTGGCTGGGTGAGTGGGTGAGTGGATGATTGAGTGGGTGAGTCGGTGAGTGGGTGAGTGGATGATTGGGTGAGTCGGTGAGTATGTGGGTGAGTGGGTGGGGTGAGTGACTGACTGGGTGGGTGGGTGAGTGGGTGGGGTGGACGATTGGGTGAGTGGATGATTGGGTGGGTCGGTGAGTATGTTGGTGGCTGGGTGAGTGGGTGAGTGGATGATTGAATGGGTGAGTATGTTGGTGGCTGGGTGAGTGGGTGAGTGGATGATTGAGTGGGTGAGTCGGTGAGTATGTTGGTGGGTGATTGGGTGAGTGGATGATTGGGTGAGTCGGTGAGTATGTGGGTGAGTGGGTGGGGTGAGTGACTGACTGGGTGGGTGAGTGGGTGGGGTGAGTGACTGGGTGGATGAGTTGTTGAGTGAGTGAGTCGGTGAGTATGTTGGTGGCTGGGTGAGTGGATGATTGGGTGGGTGAGTCGGTGAGTATGTGGGTGGGTGATTGGGTGAGTCGGTGAGTATGTGGGTGGGTGGGTGAGTGGGTGAGTGGATGGGTGAGTGGGTGGGGTGAGCGACTGACTGGGTGGGTGGGTGAGTGGGTAGGGTGAGCGACTGACTGGGTGGGTGGGTGAGTGGGTGGGGTGAGTGACTGACTGGGTGGGTGGGTGAGTGGGTGGATGAGTTGTTGAGTGAGTGAGTCGGTGAGTATGTGGGTGGGTGAGTGGATGATTGGGTGGGTGAGTCGGTGAGTATGTTGGTGGCTGGGTGAGTGGGTGAGTGGATGATTGAGTGGGTGAGTCGGTGAGTATGTGGGTGGGTGATTGGGTGAGTGGATGATTGGGTGAGTCGGTGAGTATATGGGTGAGTGGGTGGGGTGAGTGACTGACTGGGTGGGTGGGTGAGTGGGTGGATGAGTTGGTGAGTGAGTGAGTCGGTGAGTATGTGGGTGGGTGAGTGGATGATTGGGTGAGTCGGTGAGTGTGTTGGTGGCTGGGTGAGTGGATGATTGGGTGGGTGAGTCGGTGAGTATGTGGGTGGGCGATTGGGTGAGGTGAGTGACTGGGTGAGTGGGTGAGTGAGTGGGTGAGTATGTGGGTGGGTGAGTAGGTGAGTATGTGGGTGAGTAGGTATGTGGGTGGATGACTGGGTGAGTTAATGGGTGGGTGGATGATTAGGTAAGGTGAGTGGGTGGGTGGATGAGTTGGTGAGTGAGTGGATGAGTGAGTGATTGAGTGAGTGATTGGGTGAGTGAGTGAGTGAGTTTGTGAGTTGGTGAGTGAGTTGGTGAGTGAGTTGGTGAGTGAGTTGGTGAGTGAGTTGGTGAGTGAGTTGGTGAGTGAGTTTGTGAGTTGGTGAGTGAGTTGGTGAGTTGGTGAGTGAGTTGGTGAGTTGGTGAGTGAGTTGGTGAGTGAGTTGGTGAGTGAGTTTGTGAGTGGTCCACGTCGTGCCCGTCTTAGAGGTGGTGGGGTGGTTACCCCTCCACCTCCCCGCATCTCCCGAATCTACGAGTTACATTGTCCCTCTCTCTCTCCCCACCACTCTCTCCCCACTCTCTCCCCTCTCTCTCTCTCCCCACTCTCTCCCCTCTCTCTCCCCGCCACTCTCTCTCCCATCGCCAAATTAACGATGGCCGTGTTGATCAAATCGCCTTGTATTTTAATTGTTGTTGTGCCAGATTTGGCCACTGGGTGGCAGATACCTGCTTAGGCTTCGATGAGAGGTGCCCATTCGCACCTGCAAATTGGAATACCGCTCGCTCACCCATCCACTCGCTCACTCACCTACTCACTCGCCTACTCGCTCACTTACCCATCTGCTCGCCCACTCGCTCACTCGCCCACCCGCTCACCCACCTACTCACCCGCTCACTTGCCCGCTCACCTATCTGCTCACTCAACCGCTCACTCACCCACTCGCTCACCCACCCACTCGCTCACTCACCCACCTACTGACCCGCTCACCCATCTGCTCACTCACCTGCTCACTCGCCCGCTCCCCCACGCGCTCACTCGCCCACCCGCTCACCCACCTACTCACCCGCTCACTTAGCCATCTGCTCACTCAACCGCTCACTTGCCCACCCGCTCACTCACCCACTCGCTCACTCACCCACCTACTCACCCGCTCACTTACCCATCTGCTCACTCACCCACTCGCTCACTCACCCACCTGCTCACTCACCCACCTACTCACCCGCTCACTTGCCCACCCGCTCACTCACCCGCTCGCTCACTCACCCACTCGCTCACTCACCCACCTGCTCACTCACCCACCTACTCACCCGCTCACTCACCCACCTGCTCACTCACCCACCTACTCACCCGCTCACTCACCCACCTGCTCACTCACCCACCTACTCACCCGCTCACTCACCCACTCGCTCACTCACCCACTCGCTCACTCACCCACCTGCTCACTCACCCACCTACTCACCCGCTCACTCACCCACCTGCTCACTCACCCATCTACTCACCCGCTCACTCACCCACCTGCTCACTCACCCACCTACTCACCCGCTCACTTGCCCACCCACTCACTCACCCACTCGCTCACTCACCCACCTGCTCACTCACCCACCTACTCACCCGCTCACTCACCCACCTGCTCACTCACCCACCTACTCACCCGCTCACTCGCCCACCCGCTCACTCACCCACTCGCTCACTTACCCATCTGCTCACTCACCCGCTCACTCGCCCACTCACCCACCCACTTACTCACCCACCCACTCACCCACCCCCTCGCCCCATCGCTCACTCACCCACTCACCCGCCCACTCGCTCACTCGCCCGCCCGCTCACCCACCCGCTCCCTCGCCCACTCGCCCACTCACCCGCTCACTCGCTCACTCCACCATTCCTCAGTGGGGGGGTACCCCCAGTGGCAGCTGTCCCTGTCGCTGTGCGCGTCCACCGCCGGAGAACGTGGGGGAATGTGGTGCTACATTTTGACGATGTTTTAATAAAGATTTCTAAGACTCTCCCTCCGACTTGGCGCCAGAGAAGTTCAACATGCGTACGTGGGGAGCAACATCCTCCTCCTCCTCCTGGGACATCAACCACACACCATGGGCAGTGCTGAGTCTGTGGGTGGCAGTGTTGAGTCTATGGGGGCTCAGTGTTGAGTCTATGGGTGGCAGTGCTGAGTCTATGGGTGACAGTGTTGAGTCTATGGGTGACAGTGCTGAGTCTGTGGGTGGCAGTGCTGAGTCTGTGGGTGGCAGTGTTGAGTCTATGGGTGGCAGTGCTGAGTCTATGGGTGGCAGTGCTGAGTCTATGGGTGACAGTGCTGAGTCTATGGGTGGCAGTGTTGAGTCTGTGGGTGACAGTGTTGAGTCTGTGGGTGACAGTGTTGAGTCTATGGGTGACAGTGCTGAGTCTATGGGTGGCAGTGCTGAGTCTGTGGGTGGCAGTGCTGAGTCTATGGGTGGCAGTGTTGAGTCTATGGGTGACAGTGTTGAGTCTGTGGGTGACAGTGCTGAGTCTGTGGGTGGCAGTGTTGAGTCTATGGGTGACAGTGCTGAGTCTGTGGGTGACAGTGCTGAGTCTGTGGGTGGCAGTGCTGAGTCTGTGGGTGGCAGTGCTGAGTCTGTGGGTGGCAGTGCTGAGTCTAAGGGTGACAGTGTTGAGTCTATGGGTGACAGTGCTGAGTCTCTGGGTGACAGTGCTGAGTCTATGGGTGGCAGTGCTGAGTCTATGGGTGACAGTGCTGAGTCTATGGGTGACAGTGCTGAGTCTATGGGTGACAGTGCTGAGTCTATGGGTGGCAGTGCTGAGTCTATGGGTGGCAGTGTTGAGTCTATGGGCCTCAGTGTTGAGTCTATGGGTTTCAGTGCTGAGTCTATGGGTGGCAGTGTTGAATCTATGGGTGGCAGTGCTGAGTCTATGGGTGGCAATGCTGAGTCTATGGGTGGCAGTGCTGAGTCTCTGGGTGGCAGTGTTGAGTCTATGGTTGGCAGTGGTGAGTCTATGGGTGGCAGTGCTAAGTCTGTGGGTCTCAGTGTTGAGTCTATGGGTGGCAGTGCTGAGTCTATGGGTGACAGTGCTGAGTCTATAGGTGGCAGTGCTGAGTCTATAGGTGGCAGTACTGAGTCTATGGGTGGCAGTGTTGAGTCTATGGGTGACAGTGCTGAGTCTGTGGGTCTCAGTGCTGAGTCTATGGGTGGCAGTGTTGAGTCTATGGGTGACAGTGTTGAGTCTATGGGTGACAGTGCTGAATCTATGGGTGACAGTGTTGAGTCTATGGGTGACAGTGTTGAGTCTATGGGTGACAGTGCTGAGTCTATGGGTGACAGTGCTGAGTCTATGAGTGACAGTGTTGAGTCTATGGGTGACAGTGTTGAGTCTATGGGTGACAGTGTTGAGTCTATGGGTGACAGTGCTGAGTCTGTGGGTGACAGTGCTGAGTCTATGGGTGACAGTGCTGAGTCTATGGGTGGCAGTGTTGAGTCTATGGGCCTCAGTGCTGAGTCTATGGGTGGCAGTGTTGAGTCTATGGGTGACAGTGCTGAGTCTGTGGGTCTCAGTGCTGAGTCTATGGGTGGCAGTGCTGAGTCAGTGGGTGACAGTGCTGAGTCTATGGGTGGCAGTGTTGAGTCTATGGGTGACAGTGTTGAGTCTATGGGTGACAGTGCTGAGTCTATGGGTCTCAGTGCTGAGTCTATGGGTGGCAGTGCTGAGTCTATGGGAGGCAGTGTTAAGTCTGTGGTGTTGTAAGGACGAGCAAGACTTCTTAGGAGGCTCACTCTGTTTATTGTATTATTTCCTTATACAACGCTTAACACACCACACAGAGGGATATTGGGTCCCCGCACCCGATAGCCTAGGGAGGTACACAGCCTCCGGACTTGGCGGGACTCACACGTCTACCGCTATCCTAGTCCTCCGGCTAGGACCTGGGGGAGCCTATCTGACCCACCGCTAGCCCGGTGGGTACTGACCACTGGGTAAGCCGAGCCTTAGCCCTCAGAAGGGCTGGGAGGCTGGGTCCAGGGTCCTAGCTAGGACTTCAGCCCAGTCTTCTGTCTTCGTGCAGGGAGAGAACTCCCCCGAGGTCCGTTGGGTCACCCGTCTTATACTCCCTTCGTGGCCAGGCAGAACCAATCACACATTCCCACGTGGAACCGTCTGATTGGTTCGCACCAAAACCCTGGCCACGATCCGTTTCACCTCGACTGACCCCAACCGTTGTACCCAGGGGTAATGCTGCACCGCCCTGGTGGCAATGCAGGTCACGCAACAGCGCGTAGTTAACACCTCTACATTTTTTTCGAAAATAATAAAAATATAACCAAATGCAAAAAATAAAAAAAAAATATTTTTTAAAATAATAAAATAATAAAAATATAAAAAATTTTAATATTTTTTGAAAATAATGAAAATAGAATCAAATAAAAAATATACAAAAAACTCTTTTTAAAATATTTTTTTATATTCTTGGTTATTTCGGTAAAGTCACCACCGCGTAGAAGGGAAACAATAAAAATAAAAAATATATATTTTTACATTTTTAGAAAATAATAAAAATATAATCAAATGCAAAAAATAAAAAAAACTGTTTTTTTAAAAATATTTTTTATATTCTTGGTTCTTTCGGTAAAGTCACCACCGCATAGAAGGGAAACAATAAAAATAATAAAAATATATATTTTTCATATTTTTAGAAAATAATAAAAATATAATCAAATAATAAAAATAAAAAACTCTTTTTTAAAATATTTTTTATATTCTTGGTTCTTTCGGTAAAGTCACCACCGCGTAGAAGGGAAACAATAAAAATATAATTTTTAAATTATTTTTAGAAAATAATAAAAATATAATCAAATAATAATAAAAAAACTCTTTTTAAAAATATTTTTTATATTCTTGGTTCTTTTGGTAAAGTCACCACCGCGTAGAAGGGAAACAATAAAAATAATAAAAATAATTTTTTAAAATATTTTTAGAAAATAATAAAAATATAATCAAATAATAAAAATAAAAACCTCTTTTTAAAAATATTTTTTATATTCTTGGTTCTTTCGGTAAAGTCACCACCGCGTAGAAGGGAAACAATAAAAATAATAAAAATATATATTTTTATATTTTTAGAAAATAATAAAAACATAATCAAATAAAAAATAAAAACCCTCTTTTTAAAAATATTTTTTATATTCTTGGTTGTTTCGGTAAAGTCACCACCGCGTAGAAGGGAAACAATAAAAATAATAAAAATATGATTTTATATTTTTTAGAAAATAATAAAAATATAATCAAATAATAAAAATATGAAACTTTTAAAAAACATTTTTATATTCTTGGTTCTTTCGGTAAAGTCACCACCGCGTAGAAGGGAAACAATAAAAGAATAAAAATATAAATTTTTAAAATATTTTTTAGAAAATAATAAAAATATAATCAAATAATAAAAATATGCAACTTTAAAAAAATATTTTTATATTCTTGGTTCTTTCGGTAAAGTCACCACCGCGTAGAAGGG
This sequence comes from Petromyzon marinus, assembly GCF_048934315.1. Lineage (NCBI taxonomy): Eukaryota > Metazoa > Chordata > Hyperoartia > Petromyzontiformes > Petromyzontidae > Petromyzon > Petromyzon marinus. The sequence continues at coordinate 38,828 of NW_027423410.1, read as the reverse complement.
AAGCAATAAAAATAATAAAAATATATTAAAAAAATTTTTTTTAGAAAATAATAAAAAATATAATCAAATAAAAATACAAAAACTTTTTTAAAATATTTTTTTATATTCTTGGTTCTTTTGGTAAAGTCACCACCGCGTAGAAGGGAAACAATAAAAATAATAAAAATATAAATTTTGTAATATTTTTGGAAAATAATAAAAATATAATCAAATAATAAAAATATCAAACTTTTAAAAAATATTTTTATATTCTTGGTTCTTTCGGTAAAGTCACCACCGCGTAGAAGGGAAACAATAAAATAATACAAATATAAAACAATAAAATTCTCACGATGTTTCGACTGTAACACAAAGCAGAAATCATCATCAGGTGTGAAAACCACAACGAGAAAATTTGAAAAAAGTGGCGTTTTGTTTTTAAACGTCAGCACTACGGAGAGCCATTTGGAAGTTATTCAGATGGACGAGTCCATCTATGTTCGGAAAAGAGGAGGGGGGAGACGAAAAATTAATGTATGCTGTCTGAAAGCCACCGTAAGCGTGAACAATCAATTAAGACCCAGACATGGTTTATCAAATCCTTCCAATGATTGCTAAGCCCAGAATCCATCTTTCTCGGTTGAAATTGTCTCTGTGCTTGTATATGGTGGATGGCCTCGTGAACGAATCTCTCATGGTAGCCAGATGGCTTACAAAGAACCTCTGTCTTGGAGAAGTCAATGTCATGTGAGCCTACTGAATTATAACGATGATCAATCAATTAAGACCTGAAATGGTTTATCAAATCCTTCCAATGATTGCTAAGCCCAGAATCCATCTTCTCGGGTTGAAATTGTCTCCGTGTGTGTATATGGTGGCTGGCCTCGTGAACGAATCTCTCATGGTAGCCGTAAGCGTGAACAATCAATTAAGACCCAGACATGGTTTATCAAATCCTTCCAATGATTGCTAAGCCCAGAATCCATCTTCTCGGGTTGAAATTGTCTCCGTGTTTGTATATGGTGGATGGCCTCGTGAACGAATCTCTCATGGTAGCCGTAAGCGTGAACAATCAATTAAGACCCAGACATGGTTTATCAAATCCTTCCAATGATTGCTAAGCCCAGAATCCATCTTCTCGGGTTGAAATTGTCTCCGTGTTTGTATATGGTAGATGGCCTCGTGAACAAATCTCTCATGGTAGCCGTAAGTGTGAACACTCAATTACGACCCAGACATGATTTATCAAATCCTTCCAATGATTGCTAAGCCCAGAATCCATCTTCTCGGGTTGAAATTGTCTCCGTGTTTGTATATGGTGGATGGCCTCGTGAACAAATCTCTCATGGTAGCCGTAAGTGTGAACACTCAATTACGACCCAGACATGATTTATCAAATCCTTCCAATGATTGCTAAGCCCAGAATCCATCTTCTCGGTTGAAATTGTCTCTGTGTTTGTATATGGTGGATAGCCTCATGAACGAATCTCTCATGGTAGCCAGATGGCTTACAAAGAACCTCTGTCTTGGAGAAGTCAATGTCGTGAGGCTACTGAATTATAACAATGATAAAAAAATTAAGACCTGAAATGGTTTATAAAATCCTTCCAATGATTGCTAAGCCAGAATCCATCTTTCCGGTTGAAATTGTCTCTGTGCTTGTATATGTGGATAGCCTCATGAACGAATCTCTCATGGTAGCCAGATGGCTTACAAAGAAGCTCTGTCTTGGAGAAGTCAATGTCATGTGAGCCTATTGAATTATAACAATGATCAATAAATTAAGACCTGAAATGGTTGATCAAATCCTTCTAATGATTGCTAAGCCCAGAATCCATCTTCTCGGGTTAAAATTGTCTCCGTGTTTGTATATGGTGGATGGCCTCATGAACCAATCTCTCATGGTAGCCGTAAGCGTGAACAATCAATTAAGACCCAGATATGGTTTATCAAATCCTTCCAATGATTGCTAAGCCCAGAATCCATCTTCTCGGGTTGAAATTGTCTCCGTGTTTGTATATGGTGGATAGCCTCACGAACGAATCTCTCATGGTAAGCGTGAACAATCAATTAAGACCCAGACATGGTTATCAAATCCTTCCAATGATTGCTAAGCCCAGAATCCATCTTCTCGGGTTGAAATTGCCTCCGTGTTTGTATATACAAGATATAGTAATAGGTTTTTACCCTCTTAACTGGCACAAAAACTGACACCTTTATTCAAGGCATCGTGTTTGCAGTAACCACAACACAAGCAGTCAAAAATGCAATCAAAAATCGACAACTCTGACGATAATCATATTTGCACTGTCCTTATCATCAGAGTTGTCGATTTTTGTTTGCATTTTTGACTGCTTGTGTTGTGGTTATTGCAATATTGCAAACACGACGCCTTCAATAAAGGTGTCAGTTTTTTGTGCCAGTTAAAAGGGTAAAAAACCTATTACTATATTTATGTAACGTGTTGAATCGGACCTGGATCTTGTGTTTGTTCAAGATTTTTTTGAGATATTTTTTGTGATCCCCACAATGTATGGTATTTTATTGTTTCCCTTCTACGTGACTTTACCCAAAGAACCAAGAATATAGGTGGGGAACTACTTTTTTCAAGAACTATTTTTTCTCTGAGGTGGGTAGGGGGGAGAGCGGCGACTTACTTTCGAGAAAACCTGCGCCGGCAGTGGTGTGAACAGGCACTTGCAGGGCTGCACCTTTACCTCTAATGAGTGAAGAGGTTGGGAACTACTTTTTTCAAGAACTATTTTTTTCCCTCTGAGGTGGGTGGGGGGGAGAGCGGCGACTTACTTTCGAGAAACCCTACGCCGGCAGCGTTGTGAACAGGCACTTGCAGGGCTGCACCTTTACCTCGAATGAGTGAAGAGGTGGGAACTACTTTTTTCACGAACTATTTTTTCCTGTGAGGTTGGGGAGGAGAGGGCGGCGAACTACTTTAGAGAAAACCCTACGCCGGCAGCGTTGTGAACAGGCACTTGCAGGGCTGCACCTTTACCTCGAATGAGTGAAGAGGTGGGAACTTCTTTTTTCACGAACTATTTTTTCCTGTGAGGTTGGGGAGGAGAGGGCGGCGAACTACTTTAGAGAAAACCCTACGCCGGCAGCGTTGTGAACAGGCACTTGCAGGGCTGCACCTTTACCTCGAATGAGTGAAAAAGGTGGGGAACTACTTTTTTTGGCGCGGGGCGGCGGGGGGCGATTCTCGACGCAAAAAGAGAAACCCCTCCGCCATGAGCGTGCCGGAACTACTTTCTGTCATCTGTGGGGGGGGGAGGCGGAAGAGGGGGGACTACTTTTCTATCTACGCGGATGGATACGCGACAATCCCCCCCCACTACCCCACGGCTTTGACAGGAGGGAGTGAAGCGGTCGAGGCCTAGGTCGGAAAGGCTTCGGCGGTCCCCTGAGGTAAAAAAAAGCCGAATCCATTGAAACATTTCAACACGAAATGTTTCTTTGTTGAAAGATAAATAAATATAAACAACTTACTTCATAACCGAGGACTCCGAAATTAACTCCGGGACTGTTTGTTTTGTTTGTGAGTTAAAAAAATATTTTTTTAAATGTAAAAAAAAATTGTGTTTAGCCGAACCGGTCTGCTCTGAGGGTCTCGCGTTCGCCTTCGTCTCTCCTCTAGGTAAAGTTGTTGTGGTGGTTGTTGTTGTGGTGGTTGTGGTGAAGGCTGTGGTGGTGAAGGCTGTGGTGGTGGTGGTGAAGGTTGTGGTGGTGGTTGTGGTGGTGGTTGTTGTGGTGGTTGTGGTGGTTGTTGTGGTGGTGGTTGTTGTGGTGGTTGTGGTTGTTGTGGTGATGTCGGTCGTTGTGGTGGTGGTTGTTGTGGTGGTGATGGTTGTGGTGGTTGTTATGGTGGTGGTGATGGTGGTGGTTGTAGTTGTGGTGGTTGTGGTGGTGTCGGTCGTTGTGGTTGTTGTAGTTGTGGTGGTTGTGGTGACGGTGGTTGTTGTGATCGTGACGGTGACGGTGGTGGTTGTAGTGGTGAAGGTTGTGGTAGTGACAGTTGTGGTGAAGGTTGTGGTGGTGACGGTTGTGGTGGTTGTGGTGGTGAAGGTTGTGGTGAAGGTTGTGGTGGTTAATGTGGTGGTGAAGGTTGTGGTGGGGACAGTTGTGGTGAAGGTTGTGGTGGTGGTTGTGGTGGTGAAGGTTGTGGCGGTGAAGGTTGTGGTGGTGGTTGTGGTGAAGGTTGTGGCGGTGAAGGTTGTGGTGGTGGTTTTGGTGAAGGTTGTGGTGGTGGTTGTGATGGTGAAGGTTGTGGTGGTGGTTGTGGTGAAGGTTGTGGTGGTGAAGGTTGTGGTGGTGAAGGTTGTGGTGGTGGTTGTGGTGGTGAAGGTTGTGGCGGTGAAGGTTGTGGTGGTGGTTTTGGTGAAGGTTGTGGTGGTAGTTGTGGTGGTGAAGGTTGTGGTGGTGGTTGTGGTGAAGGTTGTGGTGGTGAAGGTTGTGGTGGTGACAGTTGTGGTGAAGGCTGTGGTGGTGAAGGTTGTGGTGGTGAAGGTTGTGGTGGTTGTGATGGTGACGGTTGTTGAGGTGGTGATGGTGGTTGTGATAGTGTGGTTAAGGTGGTTGTGGTTAAGGTGGTTGTTGTGGTTGTGATTAAAGTGGTGGTTGTGGTGGTGAAGGTTGTGGTGGTGATGATGGTGGTTGTGGTAGTGTGGTTAAGGTGGTTGTGGTTAAGGTGGTTGCTGTGGTTGTGATTAAAGTGGTGGTTGTGGTGGTGAAGGTTGTGGTGGTGATGATGGTGGTTGTGGTAGTGTGGTTAAGGTGGTTGTGGTTAAGGTGGTTGCTGTGGTTGTGATTAAAGTGGTGGTTGTGGTGGTGAAGGTTGTGGTGGTGATGGTGGTTGTGGTAGTGTGGTTAAGGTGGTTGTGGTTAAGGTGGTTGTTGTGGTTGTGATTAAAGTGGTGGTTGTGGTGGTGAAGGTTGTGGTGGTGATGATGGTGGTTGTGGTAGTGTGGTTAAGGTGGTTGTGGTTAAGGTGGTTGTTGTGGTTGTGATTAAAGTGGTGGTTGTGGTGGTGAAGGTTGTGGTGGTGATGATGGTGGTTGTGGTAGTGTGGTTAAGGTGGTTGTGGTTAAGGTGGTTGTTGTGGTTGTGATTAAAGTGGTGGTTGTGGTGGTGAAGGTTGTGGTGGTGATGATGGTGGTTGTGGTAGTGTGGTTAAGGTGGTTGTGGTTAAGGTGGTTGTTGTGGTTGTGATTAAAGTGGTGGTTGTGGTGGTGAAGGTTGTGGTGGTGATGATGGTGGTTGTGGTAGTGTGGTTAAGGTGGTTGTGGTTAAAGTGGTTGTTGTGGTTGTGATTAAAGTGGTGGTTGTGGTGGTGAAGGTTGTGGTGGTGAAGGTTGTGGTGGTTGTGGTAGTGTGGTTAAGGTGGTTGTGGTTAAGGTGGTTGTTGTGGTTGTGGTTAAAGTGGTGGTTGTGGTGGTGAAGGTTGTGGTGGTGATGATGGTGGTTGTGGTAGTGTGTTTAAGGTGGTTGTGGTTAAGGTGGTTGTTGTGGTTGTGATTAAAGTGGTGGTTGTGGTGGTGAAGGTTGTGGTGGTGATGATGGTGGTTGTGGTAGTGTGGTTAAGGTGGTTGTGGTTAAGGTGGTTGTTGTGGTTGTGATTAAAGTGGTGGTTGTGGTGGTGAAGGTTGTGGTGGTGATGATGGTGGTTGTGGTAGTGTGGTTAAGGTGGTTGTGGTTAAGGTGGTTGCTGTGGTTGTGATTAAAGTGGTGGTTGTGGTGGTGAAGGTTGTGGTGGTGATGATGGTGGTTGTGGTAGTGTGGTTAAGGTGGTTGTGGTTAAGGTGGTTGCTGTGGTTGTGATTAAAGTGGTGGTTGTGGTGGTGAAGGTTGTGGTGGTGATGATGGTGGTTGTGGTAGTGTGGTTAAGGTGGTTGTGGTTAAGGTGGTTGTTGTGGTTGTGATTAAAGTGGTGGTTGTGGTGGTGAAGGTTGTAGTGGTGATGATGGTGGTTGTGGTAGTGTGGTTAAGGTGGTTGTGGTTAAGGTGGTTGTTGTGGTTGTGATTAAAGTGGTGGTTGTGGTGGTGAAGGTTGTGGTGGTGATGATGGTGGTTGTGGTAGTGTGGTTAAGGTGGTTGTGGTTAAGGTGGTTGTTGTGGTTGTGATTAAAGTGGTGGTTGTGGTGGTGAAGGTTGTGGTGGTGATGATGGTGGTTGTGGTAGTGTGGTTAAGGTGGTTGTGGTTAAAGTGGTTGTTGTGGTTGTGATTAAAGTGGTGGTTGTGGTGGTGAAGGTTGTGGTGGTGAAGGTTGTGGTGGTTGTGGTAGTGTGGTTAAGGTGGTTGTGGTTAAGGTGGTTGTTGTGGTTGTGGTTAAAGTGGTGGTTGTGGTGGTGAAGGTTGTGGTGGTGATGATGGTGGTTGTGGTAGTGTGTTTAAGGTGGTTGTGGTTAAGGTGGTTGTTGTGGTTGTGATTAAAGTGGTGGTTGTGGTGGTGAAGGTTGTGGTGGTGGTGATGATGGTGGTTGTGGTAGTGTGGTTAAGGTGGTTGTGGTTAAGGTGGTTGTTGTGGTTGTGATTAAAGTGGTGGTTGTGGTGGTGAAGGTTGTGGTGGTGATGATGGTGGTTGTGGTAGTGTGGTTAAGGTGGTTGTGGTTAAGGTGGTTGTTGTGGTTGTGATTAAAGTGGTGGTTGTGGTGGTGAAGGTTGTGGTGGTGATGATGGTGGTTGTGGTAGTGTGGTTAAGGTGGTTGTGGTTAAGGTGGTTGTTGTGGTTGTGGTTAAGGTGGTGGTTGTGGGGAGTGGTGGTGCAGTGCTGAGCGCTACGCTGCTGCACTCAACAACAACCACCACAACCACTCAACAACCACAACCACTCAGCCACCACCACCACTCAGCCACCACCACCACTCAACCACCACCACTCAACAACCACCACCACTCAACAACCACCACCACCACCACCACCACTCAACCACCACCATTCAGCCACCACCACCACCACTCAACAACCACCACCACTCAGCCACCACCACTCAACAACCACCACCACTCAACAACCACCACCACCACTCAACCACCACCACTCAGCCACCACACTCAACCACCACCACTCAACAACCGCCACCACCACTCAGCCACCACCACCACCACTCAGCCACCACCACCACCACTCAGCCACCACACTCAACCACCACCACTCAGCCACCACCACCACTCAGCCACCACACTCAACCACCACCACTCAGCCACCACCACCACTCAACCACCACCACTTAGCCACCACCACTTAGCCATCACCACCACTACTCAGCCATCACCACCATCACCACCACCACCACTTAACCATCACCACCACCATCACCACCACTTAGCCATCACCACCACCACCACTCAGCCACTACCACCACCACTCAGCCACCACCACTGTGTGGTGAGTCTCTGTGTGTGGTGAGTCTCTGTGTGGTGAGTGAGTGAGGTGTGAGTGATGAGTGTGAGTGGTGAGTGTGAGTGGTGAGTGAGTGAGTGGTGAGTGTGAGTGGTGAGTGAGTGTGAGTGGTGAGTGTGAGTGGTGAGTGAGTGAGTGGTGAGTGAGTGGTGAGTCTCTGTGTGTGGTGAGTCTCTGTGTGTGTGGTGAGTCTCTGTGTGTGTGGTGAGTCTCTGTGTGTGTGGTGAGTCTCTGTGTGTGTGGTGAGTCTCTGTGTGTGGTGAGTCTCTGTGTGTGTGTGTGGTGAGTCTCTGTGTGTGTGGTGAGTCTCTGTGTGGTGAGTGAGTGAGTGATGAGTGTGAGTGGTGAGTGTGAGTGGTGAGTGAGTGGTGAGTGAGTGGTGACTGAGTGAGTGGTGAGTGTGAGTGGTGAGTGAGTGAGTGGTGAGTGAGTGGTGAGTCTCTGTGTGTGGTGAGTCTCTGTGTGTGTGGTGAGTCTCTGTGTGTGGTGAGTCTCTGTGTGTGTGGTGAGTCTCTGTGTGGTGAGTCTCTGTGTGTGTGGTGAGTCTCTGTGTGTGTGTGTGGTGAGTCTCTGTGTGTGTGGTGAGTCTCTGTGTGTGGTGAGTCTCTGTGTGTGTGGTGAGTCTCTGTGTGTGGTGAGTCTCTGTGTGTGTGGTGAGTCTCTGTATGTGGTGAGTCTCTGTGTGTGTGGTGAGTCTCTGTGTGTGTGGTGAGTCTCTGTGTGTGTGGTGAGTCTGTGTGTGTGTGGTGAGTCTCTGTGTGTGTGGTGAGTCTCTGTGTGTGGTGAGTCTCTGTGTGTGTGGTGAGTCTCTGTGTGGTGAGTGAGTGAGGTGTGAGTGATGAGTGTGAGTGGTGAGTGTGAGTGAGTGTGAGTGGTGAGTGAGTGGTGAGTGAGTGGTGACTGAGTGAGTGGTGAGTGTGAGTGGTGAGTGAGTGTGAGTGGTGAGTGTGAGTGGTGAGTGAGTGGTGAGTGAGTGGTGACTGAGTGAGTGGTGAGTGTGAGTGGTGAGTGTGAGTGAGTGTGAGTGGTGAGTGTGAGTGGTGAGTGAGTGGTGAGTGAGTGGTGACTGAGTGAGTGGTGAGTGTGAGTGGTGAGTGAGTGAGTGGTGAGTGAGTGGTGAGTCTCTGTGTGTGTGGTGAGTCTCTGTATGTGGTGAGTCTCTGTGTGTGGTGAGTCTCTGTGTGTGTGGTGAGTCTCTGTGTGTGTGGTGAGTCTCTGTGTGTGTGGTGAGTCTCTGTGTGGTGAGTCTCTGTGTGTGTGGTGAGTCTCTGTGTGTGTGGTGAGTCTCTGTGTGTGTGGTGAGTCTCTGTGTGGTGAGTCTCTGTGTGTGTGGTGAGTCTCTGTGTGTGTGGTGAGTCTCTGTGTGTGTGGTGAGTCTCTGTGTGTGTGGTGAGTCTCTGTGTGTGGTGAGTCTCTGTGTGGTGAGTGAGTGAGGTGTGAGTGATGAGTGTGAGTGGTGAGTGAGTGTGAGTGGTGAGTGTGAGTGGTGAGTGAGTGGTGAGTGAGTGGTGACTGAGTGAGTGGTGAGTGAGTGAGTGGTGAGTGAGTGGTGAGTCTCTGTGTGTGGTGAGTCTCTGTGTGTGTGGTGAGTCTCTGTGTGTGGTGAGTCTCTGTGTGTGTGTGGTGAGTCTCTGTGTGTGTGGTGAGTCTCTGTGTGTGGTGAGTCTCTGTGTGTGTGGTGAGTCTCTGTGTGGTGAGTCTCTGTGTGTGTGGTGAGTCTCTGTGTGTGTGGTGAGTCTCTGTGTGTGTGGTGAGTCTCTGTGTGTGTGGTGAGTCTCTGTGTGTGGTGAGTCTCTGTGTGTGTGGTGAGTCTCTGTGTGGTGAGTCTCTGTGTGTGTGGTGAGTCTCTGTGTGTGTGGTGAGTCTCTGTGTGTGTGGTGAGTCTCTGTGTGTGTGTGGTGAGTCTCTGTGTGTGTGTGGTGAGTCTCTGTGTGTGTGTGGTGAGTCTCTGTGTGTGGTGAGTCTCTGTGTGTGGTGAGTCTCTGTGTGTGGTGAGTCTCTGTGTGTGTGGTGAGTCTCTGTGTGTGTGGTGAGTCTCTGTGTGTGTGGTAAGTCTCTGTGTGTGTGGTGAGTCTCTGTGTGTGGTGAGTCTCAGTGGTGAGTCTCTGTGTGTGTGGTGAGTCTCTGTGTGTGTGGTGAGTCTCTGTGTGTGGTGAGTCTCTGTGTGTGTGTGGTGAGTCTCTGTGTGTGGTGAGTCTCTGTGTGTGTGTGGTGAGTCTCTGTGTGTGTGTGGTGAGTCTCTGTGTGTGGTGAGTCTCTGTGTGTGTGGTAAGTCTCTGTGTGTGTGGTGAGTCTCAGTGGTGAGTGTCTGTGTGTGTGTGGTGAGTCTCTGTGTGTGTGTGTGGTGAGTCTCTGTGTGTGGTGAGTCTCTGTGTGTGGTGAGTCTCTGTGTGTGTGGTGAGTCTCTGTGTGTGTGGTGAGTCTCTGTGTGTGTGGTGAGTCTCTGTGTGTGGTGAGTCTCAGTGGTGAGTCTGTGTGTCTGTGTGTGGTGAGTCTCTGTGTGTGTGTGTGTGTGGTGAGAGAGTGGTGAGTGTGAGTGGAGAGTGAGTGGTGAGTGAGTGAGTGTGAGTGGTGAGTGAGTTGTGAGTGAGTGAGTGGTGAGTGTGAGTGGTGGGTGAGTGAGTGGTGAGGGTGAGTGGTGAGTGAGTGGTGAGTGTGAGTGGTGAGTGAGTGGTGAGTGTGAGTGGTGAGTGAGTGAGTGGTGAGTGAGTGGTGAGTGAGTGAGTGTGAGTGGTGAGTGGTGAGTGAGTGGTGAGTGAGTGAGTGTGAGTGGTGAGTGTGAGTGGTGAGTGAGTGAGTGGTGAGTGAGTGAGTGATGAGTGTGAGTGGTGGGTGAGTGAGTGGTGAGGGTGAGTGGTGAGTGAGTGGTGAGTGTGAGTGGTGAGTGAGTGGTGAGTGGTGAGTGTGAGTGGTGAGTGAGTGAGTGGTGAGTGAGTGGTGAGTGAGTGAGTGTGAGTGGCGAGTGTGAGTGGTGAGTGAGTGGTGAGTGAGTGAGTGTGAGTGGTGAGTGAGTGAGTGGTGAGTGAGTGGTGAGTGAGTGGTGAGTGGTGAGTGTGAGTGGTGAGTGAGTGAGTGGTGAGTGAGTGGTGAGTGAGTGAGTGTGAGTGGTGAGTGAGTGGTGAGTGAGTGAGTGTGAGTGGTGAGTGTGAGTGGTGAGTGAGTGAGTGAGTGGTGAGTGAGTGAGTGGTGAGTGAGTGAGTGTGAGTGGTGAGTGAGTTGTGAGTGAGTGGTGAGTGGTGAGTGAGTGGTGAGTGTGAGTGGTGAGTGAGTGGTGAGTGAGTGGTGAGTGGTGAGTGTGAGTGGTGAGTGAGTGAGTGGTGAGTGAGTGGTGAGTGAGTGAGTGTGAGTGGTGAGTGAGTGGTGAGTGTGAGTGGTGAGTGTGTGAGTGGTGAGTGTGTAAGTGGTGAGTGGTGAGTGAGTGGTGAGTGAGTGATGAGTGGGTGAGTGAGTGGTGAGTGTGAGTGGTGAGTGAGTGAGTAGTGAGTGAGTGAGTGGTGAGTGTGAGTGATGAGTGGGTGATTGAGTGGTGAGTGTGAGTGGTGAGTGTGAGTGGTGAGTGAGTGAGTGGTGAGTGTGAGTGGTGAGTGTGAGTGGTGAGTGAGTGGTGAGTGTGAGTGGTGAGAGTGAGTGGTGAGTGAGTGGTGAGTGAGTGGTGAGTCAGTAGTGAGTGAGTGGTGAGTGTGAGTGGTGAGTGAGTGGTGAGTGAGTGGTGAGTGTGAGTGGTGAGAGTGAGTGGTGAGTGAGTGGTGAGTGAGTGGTGAGTGAGTGGTGGGTGTGAGTGAGTGAGTGGTGAGTGTGAGTGGTGAATGAGTGGTGAATGAGTGGTGAGTGTGAGTGAGTGGTGAGTGTGAGTGGTGAGTGAGTGGTGAGTGAGTGAGTGGTGAGTGTGAGTGGTGAGTGAGTGGTGAGTGAGTGAGTGTGAGTGGTGAGTGAGTGGTGAGTGAGTGAGTGGTGAGTGTGAGTGGTGAGTGAGTGGTGAGTGAGTGAGTGTGAGTGGTGAGTGAGTGGTGAGTGAGTGGTGAGTGTGAGTGGTGAGTGTGAGTGGTGAGTGAGTGATGGTGAGTGAGTGGTGAGTGAGTGGTGAGTGAGTGGTGAGTGTGAGTGAGTGAGTGAGTGAGTGGTGAGTGAGTGGTGAGTGTGAGTGGTGAGTGAGTGGTGAGTGATTTTGTCTCTGTGTAGGTGTGGAAGATTGTGGGCTGAAGATGTCGGGACAGAAACATCACGTGGGCCGTGTGGAGTCAGGTAAAGCACCATCACCACCATCACTACCATCATCACTACCATCATCATCACCATCATCATCACCATCACTACCATCATCATCACCATCATCATCACCATCACCACCATCACCACCATCATCATCATCACCACCATCACCATCATCACTACCATCACTACCATCACCACCATCACAATCAGTACCATCATCATCACCATCATCATCACCATCATCATCACCATCACCACCATCACCACCATCATCATCATCACCACCATCACCATCATCACCACCATCACTACCATCATCACTACCATCATCATCACCATCATCATCACCATCACTACCATCATCATCACCATCATCATCACCATCACCACCATCACCACCATCATCATCATCACCACCATCACCATCATCACTACCATCACTACCATCACCACCATCACAATCAGTACCATCATCATCACCATCATCATCACCATCATCACCATCACTACCATCATCACCATCACTACCATCATTACCATCATCATCACTACCATCACCATCGGTACCATCACCATCACTACCATCATCATCATCACCATCATCACCACCATCACCACCATCATCACTACCATCATCATCATCATCACCACCATCACCACCATCACTACCATCATCACCATCACCACCATCATCATCACCATCATCATCATCATCACCACCATCACCACCATCACTACCATCATCACCATCACTACCATCACCACCATCATCACCATCACTACCATCATCACCATCACCACCATCACTACCATCACCACCATCATCATCACCATCATCATCACCACCATCACCACCATCACTACCATCATCACCATCACTACCATCACCACCATCATCACCATCACTACCATCATCACCATCATCACCATCACCACCATCATCACCATCACCACCATCATCATCATCACCACCATCACTACCATCATCACCATCACTACCATCACTACCATCACTACCATCATCACCATCACTACCATCATCACCATCACCACCATCATCACCATCACCACCATCATCACCATCACTACCATCATCATCATCACCACCATCACTACCATCATCACCATCACTACCATCACTACCATCATCACCATCACTACCATCATCACCATCACCACCATCATCACCATCATCACCATCACTACCATCACTACCATCACCACCATCACCACCATCATCACCATCATCATCACCATCATCATCACCATCATCATCACCATCATCATCACCATCACCACCATCACCACCATCATCATCATCACCACCATCACCATCAGTACCATCACTACCATCATCATCACTACCATCACCATCATCACTACCATCACTACCATCACCACCATCACCATCAGTACCATCATCATCACCATCATCATCACCATCATCACCATCACTACCATCATCACCATCACTACCATCATTACCATCATCATCACTACCATCATCATCACTACCATCACCATCATCACCATCATCACTACCATCACCATCACTACCATCATCATCACCATCACTACCATCACTACCATCATCACCATCATCACTCCATCACCATCACTACCACTACCATCAGTACCATCATCACCATCATCACTATCACTACCATCACTGCCATCATCATCAACATCATTACCATCACTACCATCACTACCATCATCACCATCACCACCATCATCATCATCACCATCATCACCATCACTACCATCACTACCATCATCACCATCATCACTCCATCACCATCACTACCACTACCATCAGTACCATCATCACCATCATCACCATCACTACCATCACTACCATCACCATCACTACCATCATCACCATCATCACTCCATCACCATCACTACCATCACCATCAGTACCATCATCACCATCATCACCATCACTACCATCACTACCATCACCATCATCATCACCATCACTACCATCACCATCACCACCATCATCATCATCATCACCACCATCATCATCATCACCATCATCATCATCACCATCACTACCATCACCATCATCACCACCATCATCATCATCACCATCACTACCATCATCATCATCACCACCATCATCATCACCATCACCACCATCACCACCATCACCACCATCACTACCATCACCACCATCACTACCATCACCACCATCACCATCACCACCATCACTACCATCACTACCATCACCACCATCATCACCATCACTACCATCACTACCATCACCATCATCATCACCATCACTACCATCACCATCACCACCATCATCATCATCATCACCACCATCATCATCATCACCATCATCATCATCACCATCACTACCATCACCATCATCACCACCATCATCATCATCACCATCACTACCATCATCATCATCACCACCATCATCATCACCATCACCACCATCACCACCATCACCACCATCACTACCATCACCACCATCACTACCATCACCACCATCACCATCACCACCATCACTACCATCACTACCATCACCACCATCATCATCACCATCATCACCATCACTACCATCATCACCATCACTACCATCACTACCATCACCACCATCACTACCATCACCACCATCACTACCATCACCACCATCACCACCATCATCACCATCACTACCATCACTACCATCACCACCATCATCATCACCATCATCACTATCACTACCATCACCACCATCACTACCATCACTACCATCACTACCATCACCACCATCACTACCATCACCACCATCACCACCATCATCACCATCACTACCATCACCACCATCACTACCATCACCACCATCACTACCATCACCACCATCACTACCATCACCACATCACTACCATCACCACCATCACTACCATCACCACCATCACCACCATCACTACCATCACTACCATCACTACCATCACCACCATCACTACCATCACCACCATCACCACCATCACCACCATCACCACCATCACTACCATCACTACCATCACTACCATCACCACCATCACTACCATCACCACCATCACTACCATCACTACCATCACCATCAGTACCATCATCATCACCATCATCACCATCACTACCATCACCACCATCATCACCATCACCATCATCATCACCATCATCACCATCATCACTACCATCATCATCATCACCATCATCACTACCATCATCACCATCACTACCATCACTACCATCACCATCACTACCATCACCATCAGTACCATCACCATCACTACCATCACCACCATCACTACCATCACCATCAGTACCATCACCATCACTACCATCACTACCATCACCACCATCATCACCATCATCACTACCATCATCATCATCACCACCATCATCACCATCATCACCACCATCACCATCAGTACCATCATCATCACCATCACCACCATCACCACCATCATCACCATCACTACCATCATCACCATCATCACCATCACCACCATCATCACCATCATCACCATCATCACTACCATCATCATCATCACCATCATCACTACCATCATCACCATCACTACCATCACTACCATCACCATCACTACCATCACCATCAGTACCATCACCATCACTACCATCACTACCATCACCACCATCACTACCATCACCATCAGTACCATCACCATCACTACCATCACCACCATCATCACCATCATCACTACCATCATCATCATCATCACCATCATCACCACCATCACCATCAGTACCATCATCATCACCATCACCACCATCATCACCATCACTACCATCATCACCATCATCACCATCACCACCATCATCACCATCATCACCATCATCACTACCATCATCATCATCATCACCATCATCACTACCATCATCACCATCACTACCATCACCATCACTACCATCACCATCAGTACCATCACCATCACTACCATCACTACCATCACCACCATCACTACCATCACCATCAGTACCATCACCATCACTACCATCACTACCATCACCACCATCACTACCATCACCATCAGTACCATCACCATCACTACCATCACCATCAGTACCATCACCATCACTACCATCACCATCATCACCACCATCATCACCATCACCACCATCATCATCATCACCACCATCATCACCATCATCACTATCACTACCATCACCATCAGTACCATCACCATCACCACCATCATCACCATCACCACCATAATCACCATCACTACCATCACCACCATCACCACCATCATCACCATCACTACCATCACCATCATCACCATCATCATCACCATCACTACCATCACCATCACCACCATCATCACCATCACTACCATCACCATCATCACTACCATCACCATCATCACTACCATCACCATCACTACCATCACTACACCATCACCATCATCACTACCCATCACCATCATCACCACCATCACCATCAGTACCCATCATCATCACCATCACCACCATCACCACCTCATCACCATCACTACCATCATCACCACCATCATCATCACCATCATCATCACCATCACTACCATCACCACCATCACCATCACTACCATCACCATCACTACCATCCTACCATCACCATCACTACCATCACTACCATCACCATCATCATCACTACCATCACCATCATCACCATCATCACTACCATCACCATCACTACCATCACCATCATCACCATCACCACCATCACCCATCACCATCCTCATCACTACCATCACCATCATCACTACCATCACCATCACTACCATCACCATCATCACCATCACTACCATCACTACCATCACCATCACTACCATCACTACCATCACCATCACTACCATCATCACTACCATCACCACCACCATCATCACCATCACCACCATCATCACCATCACAACCATCACCATCACTACCATCACCACCATCATCATCACTACCATCACCATCACTACCATCACCATCACTACCATCACCATCACTACCATCACTACCATCACCATCACTACCATCACCATCACTACCATCACCAGCATCATCACTACCATCACTACCATCACCATCACTACCATCATCACTACCAACATCACCATCACTACCATCACTCCCATCATCACTACCAACATCACCATCACTACCATCATCACCATCACTACCACCATCACTACCATCATCACCATCACTACCATTATCAGTATCATCACTACCATCATTGCAACCACCACCATCATCACTACCATCAGTATCATCATCACCATCAGTATCATCACTACCATCATCATCATCACTACCAGCATCAGTATCATCACTACCATCATCACCATCATCATCACTACCATCATCAGTATCATCATCACCATCAGTATCATCACCACCACCACCATCATCATCATCACCACCACCATCAGTATCATCACTACCATCACCACCATCATCCGTACCATCAGTTGTGGTATGTGTGTGGTAATAGTAGTTGTGGTTATTGTGGTGATTATGTTTAATAGTGGTTGTTGTTGTGGTTAATAGTGGTTGTTGTGGTTGTTGTGGTTAATAGTGGTTGTTGTTGTAGTTAATAGTGGTTGTTGTGGTTGTGGTTAATAGTGGTTGTGGTTGTTGTGGTTAATAGTGGTTGTTGTTGTGGTTGTTAATAGTGGTTGTTGTTGTGGTTGTTGTAGTGGTTGTTGTAGTTGTTGTGGTTAATAGTGGTTGTTGTTGTGGTTGTTAATAGTGGTTGTGGTTGTTGAGAGTTATTGTTGTTGTTGTGGTTGTTGTTGTGGTGGTTGTTGTAGTGGTTGTGGTAGTCATTGTTGTGGTTGTTAATAGTGGTTGTTGTTAATAGTGGTTGTTGTGGTTGTTAATAGTGGTTGTTGAGAGTTATTGTTGTTGTGGTGGTTGTTGTTGTGGTTGTTGAGAGTTGTTGTGGTTGTTGTGGTTGTTGTTGTGGTTGTTAAGAGTTGTTGTGGTTGTTATTGTGGTTGTGGTTGTTGTTAAGAGTGGTTGTTGTTGTGGTTGTTGAGAGTTGTTGTGGTTGTTGTGGTTGTTGTTGTGGTTGTTGAGAGTTGTTGTGGTTGTTATTGTGGTTGTTGTTGTGGTTGTTAAGAGTGGTTGTTGTTGTGGTTGTTGTTGTGGTTGTTGTGGTTGTTGAGAGTTGTAGTTGTGGTTGTTGTTATTGTTGTTGTTTTCCCCAGAGTTGTTGTTAATAGTTGTTGTTGTTGTTGATAGTGGTTGTTGTTGTTGTTTTCCCCAGAGTTGTTGTTGTTGAGAGTTGTTGTTAATAGTTGTTGTTGAGAGTTGTTGTTGTTGTTTTCCCTAGAGTTGTTATTGTTGTTGTTATTGTTGTTGTTGTTATTGTTGTTGTTATTGTTGTTGATAGTGGTTATTGTTGTTGTTTTCCCTAGAGTTGTTGTTGTTATTGTTGTTATTGTTGTTGATAGTGGTTGTTGTTGTTTTCCCTAGAGTTGTTGTTGTTATTGTTGTTGAGAGTTGTTATTGTTGTTGTTGAGAGTTATTGTTATTGTTGTTGATAGTGGTTGTTGTTGTTGTTTTCCCTAGAGTTGTTGTTATTGTTGTTATTGTTATTGTTGTTGATAGTGGTGGTTGTTGTTGTTGTTTTCCCTAGAGTTGTTGTTATTGTTGTTATTGTTATTGTTGTTGATAGTGGTGGTTGTTGTTGTTGTTTTCCCTAGAGTTGTTGTTATTGTTGTTGTTGTTATTGTTGTTGATAGTGGTTGTTGTTGTTGTTTTCCCTAGAGTTGTTGTTATTGTTGTTATTGTTATTGTTGTTGATAGTGGTTGTTGTTGTTGTTGTTGTTTTCCCTAGAGTTGTTGTTATTGTTGTTATTGTTATTGTTGTTGATAGTGGTGGTTGTTGTTGTTGTTTTCCCTAGAGTTGTTGTTATTGTTGTTGTTGTTATTGTTGTTGATAGTGGTTGTTGTTGTTGTTTTCCCTAGAGTTGTTGTTATTGTTGTTATTGTTATTGTTGTTGATAGTGGTGGTTGTTGTTGTTGTTTTCCCTAGAGTTGTTGTTATTGTTGTTGTTGTTATTGTTGTTGATAGTGGTGGTTGTTGTTGTTGTTTTCCCTAGAGTTGTTGTTATTGTTGTTGTTATTGTTGTTGATAGTGGTGGTTGTTGTTGTTGTTTTCCCTAGAGTTGTTGTTATTGTTGTTGTTGTTATTGTTGTTGATAGTGGTGGTTGTTGTTGTTGTTTTCCCTAGAGTTGTTGTTATTGTTGTTGTTGTTATTGTTGTTGATAGTGGTTGTTGTTGTTGTTTTCCCTAGAGTTGTTGTTATTGTTGTTGTTGTTATTGTTGTTGATAGTGGTTGTTGTTGTTGTTGTTTTCCCTAGAGTTGTTGTTGTTGTTGTTATTGTTGTTGATAGTGGTGGTTGTTGTTGTTGTTTTCCCTAGAGTTGTTGTTATTGTTGTTGTTGTTATTGTTGTTGATAGTGGTGGTTGTTGTTGTTGTTTTCCCTAGAGTTGTTGTTATTGTTGTTGTTGTTATTGTTGTTGATAGTGGTTGTTGTTGTTGTTTTCCCTAGAGTTGTTGTTATTGTTGTTATTGTTATTGTTGTTGATAGTGGTGGTTGTTGTTGTTGTTTTCCCTAGAGTTGTTGTTATTGTTGTTGTTGTTATTGTTGTTGATAGTGGTGGTTGTTGTTGTTGTTTTCCCTAGAGTTGTTGTTGTTGTTGTTATTGTTGTTGATAGTGGTGGTTGTTGTTGTTGTTTTCCCTAGAGTTGTTGTTGTTGTTATTGTTGTTGTTGTTATTGTTGTTGAGAGTTGTTATTGTTGTTGTTGTTGTTATTGTTGTTATTGTTGTTGAGAGTTGTTATTGTTGTTGTTGTTGTTTTCCCTAGAGTTGTTGTTGTTGTTATTGTTGTTGTTATTGTTGTTGAGAGTTGTTATTGTTGTTGTTGTTGTTTTCCCTAGAGTTGTTGTTGTTGTTATTGTTGTTGTTATTGTTGTTGAGAGTTGTTATTGTTGTTGTTGTTGTTTTCCCTAGAGTTGTTGTTGTTGTTATTGTTGTTATTGTTGTTGAGAGTTGTTATTGTTGTTGTTGTTGTTTTCCCTAGAGTTGTTGTTGTTGTTATTGTTGTTATTGTTGTTGAGAGTTGTTATTGTTGTTGTTGTTGTTTTCCCTAGAGTTGTTGTTGAGAGTTGTTGTTAATAGTTGTTGAGAGTTATTGTTGTTGATAGTGGTTGTTATTGTTGTTGTTGTTGTTGAGAGTTGTTGTTGTTATTGTTGTTAATAGTTATTATTGTTGTTGTTGTTTTCCCTAGAGTTGTTGTTGTTATTGTTATTGTTGATAGTGGTTGTTATTGTTGTTGTTGTTTTCCCTAGAGTTATTGTTGTTGTTTTCCCTAGAGTTGTTGTTGTTGATAGTGGTTGTTGTTATTGTTGTTGATAGTTATTGTTGTTGTTGTTTTCCCCAGAGTTGTATTTTCTGATCTCCCGTTTCCTCTCGGCCGGGCCCTGCCTGGAGGCCTCACGCGTGAGTCCACTGTACACGCACTGTACACGCACTGTACACGGACCACGCACTGTACACGCCATAAAATACACACTGTACACCCTACACACTGTACACCCTACAACACTGTACACCCTACACACTGTACACCCTACAACACTGTACACCCTACAACACTGTACACCCTACACACTGTACACCCTACACACTGTACACCCTACACACTGTACACCCTACACACTGTACACCCTACACACTGTACACCCTACAACACTGTACACCCTACACACTGTACACCCTACAACACTGTACACCCTACACACTGTACACCCTACACACTGTACACCCTACACACTGTACACCCTACACACTGTACACCCTACACCCTCCTCACCCTACAGCCTCCTCACACTACAGCCTCCTCACACTACAGCCTCCTCACACTACAGCCTCCTCACACTACAGCCTCCTCACACTACAGCCTCCTCACACTACAGCCTCCTCACACTACAGCCTCCTCACACTACAGCCTCCTCACACTACAGCCTCCTCACACTACAGCCTCCTCACACTACAGCCTCCTCACACTACAGCCTCCTCACACTACACACTGTACACCCTACAGCCTCCTCACACTACAGCCTCCTCACACTACAGCCTCCTCACACTACACACTGTACACCCTACAGCCTCCTCACACTACAGCCTCCTCACACTACAACCTCCTCACACTACAGCCTCCTCACACTACAGCCTCCTCACACTACACCCTCCTCACCCTACACCCTCCTCACACTACAGCCTCCTCACACTACAGCCTCCTCACACTACAACCTCCTCACACTACAGCCTCCTCACACTACAGCCTCCTCACACTACAGCCTCCTCACACTACAGCCTCCTCACACTACAGCCTCCTCACACTACAGCCTCCTCACACTACACCCTCCTCACCCTACAGCCTCCTCACACTACACCCTCCTCACCCTACAGCCTCCTCACACTACAGCCTCCTCACACTACAGCCTCCTCACACTACAGCCTCCTCACACTACACCCTCCTCACACTACAGCCTCCTCACACTACAGCCTCCTCACACTACAGCCTCCTCACACTACAGCCTCCTGACCCTACAGCCTCCTCACACTACAGCCTCCTCACACTACAGCCTTCTCACACTACAGCCACGTGATGATGATGATATCAGACACGTGGTGGTGATGATATCAGACACGTGGTGGTGATGATGATGATGATGACATCAGACACGTGATGGTGATGACATCAGACACGTGGTGATAATAATGATGATTACATCAGACACGTGGTGGTGATGATGATGATGACATCAGACACGTGATGGTGATGACATCAGACACGTGGTGATGATGACATCAGACACGTGGTGATGATAATGATGATGACATCAGACACGTGGTGATGATAATGATGATGACATCAGACACGTGATGATGATAATGATGATGACATCAGACACGTGGTGGTGATGATGATGATGACATCAGACACGTGATGATGATGACATCAGACACGTGGTGATGATGATATCAGACACGTGATGATGATGATATCAGACACGTTATGATGATGATGACATCAGACACGTGATAATGATGATGATGACATCAGACACGTGGTGATATACACATATACTGAGTTTAGTTTTAGTGTGGGTCTCTATGGGTCTCTATGGGTCTCTGTGGGTCTCTATGAGTATGGGTCTCTGTGGGGCTTTACAGCTGATATATACTGAGTTTAGTTTTAGTGTGGGTGTCTGTGGGTCTCTGTGGGTCTCCATGAGTATGGGTCTCTATGGGTCTCTGTGGGTCTCTATGGGTCTCTATGGGTCTCTGTGGGTCTCTGTGGGTCTCTATGAGTATGGGTCTCTATGAGTATGGGTCTCTATGGGTCTCTGTGGGTCTCTATGGGTCTCTATGGGTCTCTATGGGTCTCTGTGGGTCTCTATGGGTCTCTGTGGGTCTCTGTGGGTCTCTATGAGTGGGTCTCTGTGGGTCTCTATGAGTGGGTCTCTGTGCATCTCTATGAGTATGGGTCTCTGTGGGTCTCTATGGGTCTCTGTGGGTCTCTGTGAGTATGGGTTTCTGTAGGTCTCTGAATATGGGTTTCTGTGGGTCTCTGTGGGTTTTTATTAGTATGGGTCTCTGTGGGTCTCTGTGGGTCTCTATGGGATTCTATGGGTCTCTATTAGTATGGGTCTCTGTGGGTCTCTATGGGTCTCAGTAGGTCTCTGTGTGTATCTATGGGTCTCTGTGGGTCTCTATTAGTATGGGTCTCTGTGGGTCTCTGTGGGTCTCTGTGTGTCTCTGTGGGTCTCTGTGGGTCTCTGTGAGTCTCTGTGAGTCTCTGTGAGTCTCTGTGGGTCCCTGTGGGTCTCTATGGGTCTCTGTGAGTCTCTGTGGGTCTCTGTGGGTCTCTGTGGGTCTCTATGGGTCTCTGTGAGTCTCTGTGGGTCTCTGTGGGTCTCTGTGGGTCTCTGTGTGTCTCTGTGGGTCTCTATGGGTCTCTGAGTGTGGGTCTCTGTGGGTCTCTGTGGGTCTGTATGAGTATGGGTCTCTGTGAGTCTCTGTGGGTTTCTGTGGGTCTCTATGAGTGTGGGTCTCTGTGAGTATGGGTCTCTGTGAGTCTCTGTGAGTCTCTGTGGGTCTCTGTGGGTCTCTGTGGGTCTCTGTGGGTCTCTGTGGGTCTCTGTGGGTCTCTATGAGTATGGGTCTCTGTGGGTCTCTATGAGTATGGGTCTCTGTGGGTCTCCGTGGGTCTCTATGAGTATGGGTCTCTGTGCGTCTCTGTGGGTCTCTGAGTATGGGTCTCTGTGGGTCTTTATTAGTATGGGTCTCTGTAGGTCTCTGTAGGTCTCTGTAGGTCTCTGAGTATGGGTCTCTGTAGGTCTTTATTAGTATGGGTATCCGGGGTCTCTGTGGGTCTCTATGGGTCTCTGTGAGTATGGGTCTCTGTAGGTCTCTGTAGGTCTCTGTGTGTCTCTGTGGGTCTCTGTGTGTCTCTGTGTGTCTCTGTGGGTCTCTGTGTGTCTCTGTGGGTCTCTATGGGTCTCTGTGGGTCTCTGTGGGTCTCTATGAGTGTGGGTCTCTGTGGGTCTCTATGGGTCTCTGTGTGTCTCTGTGGGTCTCTGTGATACACATGAAATGAATAGTCCAGCGGGTTGACTTGTAGATGTCTCGGAATATGTGAGAGAATGATTTACCTCTCCTCTCTCTCTCTCATCTCCCCACTCTCCCCTCACTCCCTCTCTGCATCTAGGTTCTGGCACGAGAAATGGAACAATATCAGGTGTGTGTGTGTGTACGTGTGTGTGTGTAGGCATGTGTGTGTACGTGTGTGTGTGTACGTGTGTGTGTGTACGTGTGTGTGTGTACGTGTGTGTGTACGTGTGTGTGTGTACGTGTGTGTGTGTGTACGTGTGTGTGTACGTGTGTACGTGTGTGTGTACGTGTGTGTGTGTACGTGTGTGTGTACATGTGTGTGTGTACGTGTGTGTGTGTACGTGTGTGTGTACGTGTGTGTGTGTGTAGGCATGTGTGTGTGTGTGTGTACGTGTGTGTGTGTACGTGTGTGTGTGTACGTGTGTGTGTGTGTACGTGTGTGTGTACGTGTGTGTGTACGTGTGTGTGTGTACGTGTGTGTGTGTGTGTACGTGTGTGTGTGTACGTGTGTGTGTGTGTACGTGTGTGTGTGTGTACATGTGTGTGTACGTGTGTGTGT
>NW_027423410.1:0-10000 GCF_048934315.1 Petromyzon marinus | reverse complement strand
ACACTGGGAGAGAGAGACGGGGAGAGAGACACGGGGAGAGAGACACGGGGAGAGAGACACGGGGAGAGAGACACGGGGAGAGAGAGACACAGGGAGAGAGAGAGACACGGAGAGAGAGACACGGAGAGAGAGACACGGAAAGGGAGCGACACTAAGAGAGAGACACGAGAGAGAGACACGGGGAGAGAGAGACACGGGTGGAGAGACACGGGGGGAGAGACACGGGGAGAGAGAGACACTGGGAGAGAGACACTGAGAGAGAGAGACACTGAGAGAGAGAGACACGGGGAGAGAGAGACACGGGGAGAGAGAGACACGGGGGGAGAGAGACACGGGGAGAGAGACACGGGCAGAGAGACACGGGGAGAGAGACACGGGGAGAGAGACACGGGGAGAGAGAGAGAGACGGGGAGAGGGACACGGGGGGAGAGACACGGGGAGAGAGAGAGACACGGGGAGAGAGACACGGAGAGAGACACGGGGAGAGAGACACGGGGAGAGAGACACGGAGAGACAGACACGGGGAGAGAGACACGGAGAGAGAGACACGGGGAGAGAGATACTGGGAGAGAGAGACACGGGGAGAGAGACGGGGAGAGAGACACGGGGAGAGAGAGAGACACTAGCTGGAGAGTCACCCCCACGTAGTCCACCACCGCCTCTCTCTCCTCCCGTGTGTCTCCCGCCCTAGCTGGAGAGTCACCCCCACGTAGTCCACCACCGCCTCTCTCTCCCCCCGTGTGTCTCTCGCCCTAGCTGGAGAGTCACCCCCACGTAGTCCACCACTGCCTCTCTCCCTCCGTGTGTGTCTCTCGCCCTAGCTGGAGAGTCACCCCCACGTAGTCCACCACCGCCTCTCTCTCCCCCCGTGTGTCTCTCGCCCTAGCTGGAGAGTCACCCCCACGTGGCACCACTGCGTCTGCTCCGCGTCTGCGAGAGAGTCGCTCCTCTGTTGGACGACTCCAGCTCCACCGCTCCCCTCCGCCTCGTCCCTCCCACCGCCACCACCACCACCACCACCACCCACGTTGGTGGTGGTGGTGGTGGCGGTGGTGGCGGTGGTGGTGGTGGTGGAGGAGGGATGGTGACACTGCTGAGGAGGAGTCGTCCCCTCGCTCAACCGCTCAGCCGCTCGCCCCGCGGTGAGCGACTCACCCACCCACTCACCTACTCAACCACCCACTCAACCACTCAACCACTCACTCACCCACTCACTCACCCACTCAACCACTCAACCACTCACCCACCCACTCACTCACCCACTCACTCAACTACTCACCCACTCACTCACCCACCCACTCACCCACCCACTCACCCACGCACTCACTCACCCACCCACTCACTCACCCACCCACTCTCTCACCCACCCACCCACTCACTCACTCACTCACCCACTCACTCACTCACTCACCCACTCACCCACCCACTCACTCACCCACTCACTCACCCACCCACCCACCCACTCACTCACTCAACTACTCACCCACTCACTCACCCACTCAACCACTTACTCACTCACCCACTCACTCACCCACTCAACCACTCAACCACTCACTCACTCACCCACTCACTCACCCACTCACCCACCCACCCACTAACCCACTCACTCACCCACTCACCCACTCACTCACCCACTCACCCACCCACCCACCCACTCACCCACCCACCCACTCACCCACCCACTCACCCACTCACCCACCCACTCACCCACCCACCCACTCACCCACCCACTCACCCACCCACTCGCCCACCCACCCACTAACCCACTCACTCACCCACTCACCCACCCACCCACTCACTCACTCACCCACCCACTCACTCACCCACTCACTCACCCACTCCCTCACCCACTCACCCACCCACCCACCCACTCACCCACTCACCCACCCACCCACCCACTCACCCACTCACTCACCCACTCACTCACTCACCCACTCACCCACTCACTCACCCACTCACCCACTCACTCACCCACTCACTCACCCACTCACTCACCCACTCACCCACCCACTCACCCACTCACTCACTCACCCACTCACTCACATACTCACTCAGCCAATCTCCCACTCACCCACCCACTCACCCACCCACCCACCCACTCACCCACCCACCCACCCACTCACCCACCCACTCACCCACCCACCCACCCACTCACCCACCCACTCACCTTCTCCCCCTCCCCCACAGGCTGTGTGGCTCCACACTGGACGAGCTCAGAACTGTTTGCTCTCTACAGAGGTCGACCGCTCATCACTCGCTCAGTCGTGAGCACTCCTAGCCTGGGTAAGAGTCACTCACTCACTTATACACTCACTCAGTCACTCACTCACTCAGTCACTTACACACTCATCACTCGCTCAGTCGTGAGCACTCCTAGCCTGGGTAAGAGTCACTCACTCACTCACTTATACACTCACTTATACTCTCACTCACTCGCACACTCACTCAGTCACTCACTCACTTACACACTCCCTCAGTCACTCACTCATACACTCACTCACTCAGTCACTCACTCACTCACTCAGTCACTCACTCACTCAGTCACTCACTCACTCAGTCACTCACTCACTCAGTCACTTACACACTCATCACTCGCTCAGTCATGAGCACTCCTAGCCTGGGTAATAGTCACTCACTCACTCAGTCACTCACTCATACACTCACTCATACACTCACTCACTCACTTATACACTCACTTATACACTCATACACTCACTCATACACTCACTCATACACTCACTCATACACTCACTCACTCAGTCACTCACTCACTCAGCCACTCAGCCACCCACTCATACACTCACTCACTTATACACTCACTCAGTCACTCAATTACACACTCACTTATACACTTATACACTCACTTATACACTTATACACTCACTTATACACTCACTCACTCACTCATACACTCACTTATATTCTCACTTATACACTCATACACTCGCTTATACACTCATCACTCGCTCAGTCGTGAGCACTCCTAGCCTGGGTAAGACTCAGTCACTCACTCACTTACACACTCACTCACTCACAGACTCACTCATACACTCACTCATACACTCATACACTCACTCATACACTCACTCATACACTCACTCATTCAGTCACTCACTCACTCAGTCACTCATACACGCACTCACTCATACACTCACTCACTCAGTCACTCACTCACTCAGCCACTCAGCCACCCACTCATACACTCACTCACTTATACACTCACTTATACACTCACTCACTTACACACTCACTTATACACTCACTCACTCATCACTCGCTCAGTCGTGAGCACTCCTAGCCTGGGTAAGTCTCAGTCACTCACTCACTCAGTCACTTATACACTCATACACTCACTCACTCACTCACCCACTTACCCACTCACCCACCCACTCACCCACCCACTCACTCACCCACTCACCCACTCACTAACTCACCCACTCACTCACCCACTCACTCACTCACTAACTCACTCACTCACCCACCCACCCACTCACTCACCCACTCACTCACCCACTCACCCACCCACTCACCCACTCACCCACTCACTCACCCACTCACTCACCCACTCACTCACCCACTCACTCACCCACTCACCCACTCACTCACTCACCCACCCACCCACTCACCCACCCACCCCCACGTCTCCCTCCCCTCTCTCAGTGCGGGTCCTGGCGGCCAGGCGAGCGTGTGGATTGGCCAGGCAGGATCACATGACTCCCGTCTCCCTCCACCACCGCCTGAAGCTTCAGCGACGGATCCTGGGACACCTCTCCTCCGTCTACTGCGTCTGCTATGACCGTACGGGGCTACGTGTGTTCACGGTGAGGTGCTCACCACCCCGCTCACCACTCACTCACCCAGTCGCCTAACCACTCACCCACCACTCACCCACTCACCCACTCACTCACTCACTCACACACTCACTCACCCACTCACTCACCTGCTCACCCACTCACTCACCCAGTCGCCTAACCACTCACTCACTCACTCACCTGCTCACCCACTCACTCACTCAGTCGCCTAACCACTCACTCAATCACTCACCCACTCACTCACTCACCCACCCACTCACCCACCCACTCACTCACACACTCACCACTCACTCACCCAGTCGCCTAACCACTCACTCACCCAACAACTCACCCACTCACACACCCACCACTCACTCACTCACCCACCTACTCACCCACCCAACCACTCACCCACTCACACACTCACCACTCACTCACCCAGTCGCCTAACCACTCACCCACCACTCACTCACTCACTCACCCACCTACTCACCCACCCAACCATTCACCCAATCACCCACCCACTCACTCATCCACTCACCCACTCATTCACTCACTCACCCACTCACTCACCCACCTACTCACTCACCCACTCACTCACCTGCTCACCCACCCATTAACTCACTCACTCACTCACCCACCCACTCACTCACCCACTCACTCACTCACTCACCCACTCACTCACTCACTCACCCACTCACTTACCCACTCACCCAACCACTCACCCACTCACTCACCCACTCACTCACCCACTCACTCACCCACTCACTCACCCACTCACTCAATCACCCACCACTCACTCACTCAGCCACCTACTCACCCACCCAACCACTCACCCACTCACACACTCACCACTCACTCACCCAGTCGCCTAACCACTCACCCACCACTCACTCACTCGCTCACCCACCTACTCACCCACCCAACCATTCACCCAATCACCCACCCACTCACTCACCCACTCACCCACTCATTCACTCACTCACCCACTCACTCACCCACCTACTCACTCACCCACTCACTCACCTGCTCACCCACCCATTAACTCACTCACTCACTCACCCACCCACTCACTCACCCACTCACTCACTCACCCACTCACTCACTCACTCACCCACTCACTTACCCACTCACCCAACCACTCACCCACTCACTCACCCACTCACTCACCCACTCACTCACCCACTCACTCACCCACTCACTCAATCACCCACTCACTCACTCATCCACCCACTTACTCACGACTCACTCACCCACCCACTCACCCACTCACCCAACCACTCACCCACTCACCCACCCACTCACTCACCCACTCACTCACTCACTCACCCACCCACCCACCCACTCCCTCACCCACTCACGCACTCACTCACCCACTCCCTCACCCACTCACTCCCTCACCCACTCACTCACTCCCTCACTCACCCACCCACCCACCCACTCACCCACTCACCCACCCACTCCCTCACCCACTCACTCCCTCACCCACCCACCCACTCCCCCACCCACCCACTCACCCACTCCCTCACCCACTCACCCACCCACTCACTCACCCACTCACTCACCTGCTCACCCACCCATTAACTCACTCACTCACTCACCCACTCACTCACTCACTCACCCACTCACTCACTCACTCACCCACTCACTCACTCACTCACCCACTCACTTACCCACTCACCCAACCACTCACCCACTCACTCACCCACTCACTCACCCACTCACTCACCCACTCACTCAATCACCCACTCACTCACTCACCCACCCACTCACTCACGACTCACTCACCCACCCACTCACCCACTCACCCACCCACCCACCCACTCACTCACCCACTCCCTCACCCACTCACTCCCTCACCCACTCACTCACTCCCTTACCCACCGACTCCCTCACCCACTCACTCCCTCACCCACTCACCCACTCCCCCACCCACCCACCCACTCACTCACTCCCTCACCCACTCACTCACTCCCTTACCCACCCACTCACTCACTCCCTCACCCACTCCCTCACCCACTCACCCACTCCCCCACCCACCCACCCACTCACTCACTCCCTCACCCACCCACCCGCCCGCCCACCCACCCACCCACCCACCACCTCTCTCGCCGTTGTGAGCAGGGCTCCGATGACTGCCTGGTGAAGGTGTGGGCCAGCCAGGACGGTCGACTTCTCTGCACCCTGCGTGGACACTCCGCTGAGATCTCAGATCTCAGCGTCAGCCACGACAACTCGCTCCTCGCCTCGGGCAGCTGTGACAAAGTGAGGGTGGTGGTGGTGGTGGTGAGGAGGAGGAGAGAGTGGTGGTGGTGGTGAGGAGGGGGAGTGGTGGTGAGGAGAGTGGTGGTGAGGGGAGAGAGAGGAGAGTGGTGGTGAGGAGAGGGTGAGGAGGAGGGGGAGAGTGGTGGTGAGGAGAGTGGTGGTGAGGAGGGGGAGAGTGGTGGTGAGGGGAGTGGTGGTGAGGAGACGGTGGTGAGGGGAGAGAGGGGGGGGGTGAGGAGAGTGATGGTGAGGAGAGTGGTGGTGAGGAGGGGGAGTGGTGAGGAGGAGAGTGGTGGTGAGGAGAGTGGTGAGGAGAGTGGTGGTGGTGAGGAGAGTGGTGAGGAGAGAGAAGGGCAGGTGGTGAGGAGAGTGGTGGTGAGGAGGGGGAGTGGTGAGGAGGAGAGTGGTGGTGAGGAGAGTGGTGGTGAGGGGAGGGTGAGGGGAGAGAGGGGTGGGTGGTGAGAGTGGTGAGGGGAGTGGGTGGTGAGGAGAGTGGGTGGTGAGGAGAGTGGTGAGGAGAGTGGTGGTGGTGAGGAGAGTGGTGAGGAGAGAGAAGGGCAGGTGGTGAGGAGAGTGGTGGTGAGGGTGGTGAGGGTGATGAGGAGAGTGGTGGTGAGGGGAGAGAGAGGGGGGGTGAGGAGAGAGGGTGGTGAGGGGAGTGGTGAGGGAGAGAGAGAGGGGGGTGGTGAGGAGAGGGTGGTGAGGAGAGGGTGGTGAGGAGAGGGTGGTGAGGAGGAGAGGGTGGTGAGGAGAGTGGTGGTGAGGAGAGGGTGGTGAGGGGGAGAGGGTGAGGAGGAGAGGGTGGTGAGGGGGAGTGGGTGGTGAGGAGAGTGGTGGTGAGGGGGGTGGTGGTGAGGAGAGTGGTGGTGAGGGGAGGGTGGTGAGGGTGGTGAGGGGGGTGGTGAGGAGAGAGGGGTGAGTGGGGTGGTGAGTACCTCACCGTGGTTGTTGTTGTTGTTAACGTGGTTGCCGTGGTTACCGTGGTCACCGTGGTTGCCGTGGTTGCCGTGGTTACAGGTGGTGCGTGTCTGGTGCCTCCGGTCCGGAGCTCCGGTGGCTGTCCTGCAGGGTCACTCAGGGTCAATCACCTCCCTCCAGGTGAGGTCAGGGGTCACGGGGGGTCAAGGGGTCATGGAGGGGGGTCAAGGGGTCACTCAGGGTCAATCACCTCCCTCCAGGTGAGGTCAGGGGTCACGGGGGGGTCAAGGGGTCACTGGGGGGTCAAGGGGTCACTCAGGGTCAATCACCTCCCTCCAGGTGAGGTCAGGGGTCACGGGGGGGTCAAGGGGTCACTGGGGGGTCAAGGGGTCACTCGGGGTCAATCACCTCCCTCCAGGTGAGGCCAGGGGTCACGGGGTGGTCAAGGGGTCACTGGGGGGTCAAGGGGTCACTCGGGGTCAATCACCTCCCTCCAGGTGAGGTCACGGGGTCACGGGGTGGTCAAGGGGTCACTGGGGGGTCAAGGGGTCACTCGGGGTCAATCACCTCCCTCCAGGTGAGGTCACGGGGGGGTCAAGGGGTCACTCGGGGTCAATCACCTCCCTCCAGGTGAGGTCACGGGGGTCATGGGGTCACTGGGGTCAAGGGGTCACTCGGGGTCAATCACCTCCCTACAGGTGAGGTCACGGGGTCATGGGGTCACTGGGGTCAAGGGGTCACTCGGGGTCAATCACCTCCCTCCAGGTGATGTCAAGGGGTCATGGGGGGGGTCAAGGGGTCACTGGGGGGTCAAGGGGTCATTGGGGGGTCCAGGGGTCACTCAGGGTCAATCACCTCCCTCCAGGTGAGGTCAAGGGGTCACGGGGGGGTCAACGGGTCACTGGGGGGGTCAAGGGGTCACTGGGGGTCAAGGGGTCACTCGGGGTCAATCACCTCCCTCCAGGCGAGGTCAAGGGGTCACGGGGGGATCAACGGGTCACTGGGGGGGTCAAGGGGTCACTGGGGGTCAAGGGGTCACTTGGGGTCAATCACCTCCCTCCAGGTGAGGTCACGGGGGGTCAACGGGTCACTGGGGGGGTCAAGGGGTCACTGGGGGTCAAGGGGTCACTCGGGGTCAATCACCTCCCTCTAGGTGGGGTCAGGGGTCACTTAGGGGTCAAGAAGTCACTCCCCTTTCTCTCCCCCCCTCCTCCCCTCCCCTCCCCACCCCTCACCCCAAACTCACCCCAAACTCACCCCAAACTCACCCAAACTCACCCCAAACTCACCCCAAACTCACTCCAAACTCACCCCAAACTCACCCAAACTCACCCCAAACTCACCCCAAACTCACCCAAACTCACCCCAAACTCACCCCAAACTCACCCCAAACTCACCCCAAACTCACCCCAAACTCACCCAAACTCACCCAAACTCACCCAAAACTCACCCCAACTCACCCCAAACTCACCCCAAACTCACCCCAAACTCACCCCAAACTCACCCCAAACTCACCCAAACTCACCCAAACTCACCCCAAACTCACCCCAAACTCACCCCAAACTCACCCCAAACTCACCCAAACTCACCCAAACTCACCCCAAACTCACCCAAACTCACCCAAACTCACCCCAAACTCACCCCGCCCCCACCCCAAACTCACCCCAAACTCACCCCAAACTCACCCCAAACTCACCCCAAAACTCACCCCAAACTCACCCCAAACTCACCCCCAACTCACCCAACTCACCCCAAACTCACCCCAAACTCACCCCAAACTCATCCAAACTCACCCCAAACTCACCCCAAACTCACCCCAAACTCACCCCAAACTCACCCCAAACTCACCCCAAACTCACCCACACTCACCCCAAACTCACCCCAAACTCACCCCAAACTCACCCAAACTCACCCCAAACTCACCCCAAACTCACCCCCCAAACTCACCCCAAACTCACCCCAAACTCACCCCAAACTCACCCCAAACTCACCCCAAACCCACCCCAAACTCCCCCAAACTCACCCCAAACTCACCCCAAACTCACCCAAACTCACCCCAAACTCACCCCAAACTCACCCCAAACTCATCCAAACTCACCCCAAACTCACCCCAAACTCACCCCAAACTCACCCCAAACTCACCCCAAACTCACCCCAAACTCACCCAAACTCACCCCAAACTCACCCCAAACTCACCCCAAACTCACCCCAAACTCACCCCAAACTCACCCCAAACTCACCCAAACCCACCCCAAACTCACCCAAACTCACCCCAAACTCACCCCAAACTCACCCCAAACTCATCCAAACTCACCCCAAACTCACCCCAAACTCACCCCAAACTCACCCCAAACCCACCCCAAACTCACCCAAACTCACCCCAAACTCACCCCAAACTCACCCCAAACTCATCCAAACTCACCCCAAACTCACCCCAAACTCACCCCAAACTCACCCCAAACTCACCCCAAACTCACCCCAAACTCACCCAAACTCACCCCAAACTCACCCCAAACTCACCCCAAACTCACCCAAACTCACCCCAAACTCACCCCAAACTCACCCCCAAACTCACCCCAAACTCACCCCAAACTCACCCCAAACTCACCCCAAACTCACCCAAACTCACCCAAACTCACCCCAAACTCACCCAAACTCACCCCAAACTCACCCCAAACTCACCCAAACTCACCCCAAACTCACCCCAAACTCACCCAAACTCACCCCAAACTCACCCCAAACTCACCCAAACTCACCCAAACTCACCCCAAACTCACCCCGCCCCCACCCCTCACCCCCCCCTCTCCCCCCCCCTCTCCCCCCCCCCCCCCAGTTCTCTCCGCTGTGCGTGTCCAGGGAGAGGTTTCTGGCCTCCACCGCTGCCGATGGCTGCGTCTGCTTCTGGGCCTACAGCATCGACTCTGACCAGCAGCACTGCACGTTCCAGTGAGATACTAACCACGTGTCTAACCACGTGTCTAACCACGTGTCTGTCTAACCACGTGTCTGTCTAACCACGTGTCTGT